>NC_044510.1:11846613-11859113 GCF_902362185.1 Chanos chanos
TGAGGCAAAATTTGACAAACTCCCATCACATAAACCGCCCCCCACCCCCCCTCCCAAAAAAACCCCGAAAAAACAAAAACCATGGCAATCCCCCGAGAAAAAAAAAGATGTTTTTTTCCTCTCCCCTCTTATTTCACAGCCCAGCGTGTCTGTAAGCTACCGCAGAGCTTGTCTCAGCGTAAAGAGCACGCTCGATAAAGCCAAGGTCAACGACATTTGCTCCAGTTTAGCGGAGGAGTTTTTTTTGAGGGGGGGAGGTTTTTTTTGCAATGCTTGTGTAATATCTGTCTGTACATGGTTTGGGGAGGTGGGTTGGGGGTGTACCTGCCACCTCTCCAAACCACAACCGCTATTGCTCCCACCGCCTCTTTGGCTTGGGTTGGTTTGGTTTGGTTTGGTTTGGCTTGGCGTGGTCTTCCTGTTTCTCAAGGGAACCGTGCCAGAAGGACTTAAAAAAAAAAAAAATCGGATGACTGCAGATGGCTAAGAAGGATTGCTATCCTCCCCCTGAAGTCCTTTGGTGGTTCCTCGATTGCTCTTTTCCGTCAGATGTGAGGCAAACTCTCCCAGGGCTGATAAAACCAGGCTTTTTTCTCATTAACTGACATGTAAACACACACACATACTCACACACACACACACACACACACACACAGGGGTAGAGAGAGGGAGAGAGAGAGAGAAATAGGCTGATGGCTGATCCTTTAATATGCCTTGAGATGGACACAAACAGTTCAAATTCTGTTAGCACTGGACTAACATATTCTGTGCAATGAAATATACATATGCATATTCACACAGATTTTTAAAATCCTCTCAGTAACAAGCCCAGAAACACCTATCTGTTCAGACCAACTCGCATATTACAGCGACATAAGCTCTTGCAAGTGTAAAAGGTCTCAAAGGACCAACTCACAGTATATTATTATTATTATCCACCTACCAGTCCATAGACTTTTGCTCACTCTCTGTACTTTAGTCCAGGCAACTGAAGTACAACAGGGAGGCAAGACAGCAGTCATAAGATTAGAGAGTGTTTACAATTGCGGTTAGAATCTTGGCGAAGGGGACAGTACGTGTGGGAGTGCATCAGAAACAGGAACAGGGATCGCTGGGAATTTCCTGGTATGGGCTTGAAAACAGAACACAAGTGCACAACAGATATTTGACTAGGTACGTTAAAATTCTCTGCCGAGAAGAACGGCATGCGACCATATTTGGTTCTGCGTTACAGCGCGACACAGACAGACTTCTCAACAGTGGAAGGAGAATTTTTTTTTCCCACGGCGGACAGAGACGTACGCTGATATCATTTCAAAAGTAAATGAAATGAAGAAAAAAAAAAACGCGTCGAGAACGACAGAGGTTTTAATTTGGAGAGTGTTTTAGCTTCGTAGTGGCTTATCGTGTGATGGGAGAAGCAGAGGAGTGCCAGACTAGAGACCCTTTTAGGGCTGGCAGTAATGGTGCAGTAATTTCTGTGGCATGCGGTCTAACTGTTCCTTTTAAGGAACCTCTTATTCAGGCCTTCAATCAAACTGGTCTGTGGAGAACTTCATTTTCTATCTCTATAACCCCAGCTGTTCTGAAGAGATACACTACTTCTTGATGCACATACTTGATTAACACATAGAGAAACGAATTGTATCAGATACTTCACTGTGAGACCAAAATTGAATGTCTTTAACAGTGATCCTTGGGGCACTTGCTAGGTTGTTTTTGGCTGTAGTTCTGTATAAGGCAGTGCCAAATTGGTGAAGACAATATTGAGATAATATCATGGTCAGATTGTTCTGGCCAGATACAGAACACAAACCCAGCCGGTGATCGAGTCTTCTCTTAGATATCGTTGCAAGGTAACATTTCATTTGATTTTTTGCCATTCTGGTCCTGATGCTCCTGAAAAGAATAGGTAACATAAAATGTTATATAAAGGTACATGTCTTCTGTCTAAAAAAAAAAAAAAAAAAAGGATTTTTGGTTGTTTAAAAGCGTTAAAACCATTACATTGTTACAAAACGTTGGATTAGGTAGTACAGAAATTAGACCCCCCAAAAAATAAATAAATAACCTTTGTGTGTTCTCATTATGTCTGTGTACGCGATGGTACACATTAGAATTTTGCCATGAGCCGTTAAACTGGAAAATCTATTACCGGAATTTTACTCCGGTCTGTTCGTTAGAGTCTGTGTGACTCACAAAGAGAGAGAAACTGAGCCAAACTGGCTTACGTGAAAATGTGTCGGGTTTAACCCTTCTTTTTCTCTTTTGTTACTAATCCCTTATCCCTCAACCCCCCCCCCCCCACACCCACACCCTCACCCTCACATGCACCCCCAGCCCCATTAAATGCTATCGGCAAACCGAACGAACGAGAGCCCTTTCACTGTAAATGCTCCCAAATTCCTCTTTTTGTCTCATCCTGGCACTAAATCTGATTGGCAATGAATAAATGTTCTAGTACTTTCTGTTTCGTTAACTGTAGCGGGCCTCATAAAAACCTTGATTGGCCATGTTGATCATTTTGGCAGCAAAAGTCAAGGGACATTACTCAGGGTATTTACTGCACATTATACACGGATACGCCTCGTTTAAAAAATTATTATTTATCTGTTGACAACGACGCCAGTGAGCAACAGGGAAAGTTGGTTGCAGAATAATGTATGACTTTGAACAAAGTGCAAGGCAAAGCCCTTTGATGTTACTGAGATGTGTGTGTGTGTGTGTGTTTGTGTGTGAGTGTGTGAGTGTGTGTGTGTGTGTGTGTGTCTGTCTGACTGTCTGCCTGTCTGAGTAAGAGAGAGAGAGAGAGAGAGAGAGAGAGAGATAGTCTCTGTAAATTACATGAGTGTTAGTGTATCTTAGATTATTTTTTTATGTCGTGTTGTTCAGCCTTGGTTATGAAGGAAATATAAATTACATTAATAAAGTCATGTTAATTTGGTTGTGTGCATATATTCATCTGCTTTCAAGGTGAAGCTAATTTGTCTCAAAGGGGCAACTGTTGTTTAAACAAGAGTCATATGCTCTCTCTGGTAAAGGAGCAGTCTTCACGGTGGAAACCATGGCAACACATGTTTTCACGCTCTTGTCTAGTCATCTAAATTCATTCCACATCTGTTAAGAGACTCCAGCAGTGAGGGTTGTGGCGATTTTTTTTTTTTTTTTTAACATTTCTAGTGGGAAAATTCAGTACATGTTACGCATGGTTCTCTGCTCACGGATCTGCTGTCGTGTCTAACTGTTTGCCGGCCCGACAAAGGCTTGAGTCAGAGACAGAACGGTCAAGAGCACAATTGATCACAGCCGGCTTTTAGTCATTGATTTATTCAGCTTCCCCTGTGTGACTTGCGCCGCTTTTGGGTTTTTCGTATAGATTTAGTGTAGGTTTAATGTGTAGATAATAGTGTTTCAAACGCTCACCAAGCGGGCCTAAACCGTCGAGAAGACCTCATCTGTGAGAAGTCGCTATCGCTATCGTTTAACGTACCTGTCAATCAGAACGTTACTGCATATCTTCCTACGGACCCACCACATACAAAGGAGCATTCAGACTCGGTTATGAATATTTAAAAACTCAGAACGTTTTATAGTTTCAAGATATTAAAAAAAAAAAAAAGAAGAAGCTTTGTGGTCTGACCAAACTGAAACTGAAGTTTTTTGTTTTTTTTTGGCACATATGTGAAGCATTATGTTTGACATAAGCCCAACAGAGCACAATCATCCCAGAGAACCGCCATCTTGCTACGAGGCATCTTTGTGACAGCGCTGACAAGAGTACTGGGATACTTGTGTGGATAGAAGAGAAGATGAATGCAGCAAAGCAAAAAAAAATAAAAAATTCCTTGAGGAAAAAAAAAAAATCGTGGCATCTGTAAGAAAGCTAAAAAACTGGGACAGGAGTTTCCACCTTTCGGCGTGACAACAACCTCCAGCGCAAAAGCCAAAGAATCGGCGGAGTGGCTGAAACAGAAAAGCCTAGATGTCCTTGAATGACTCAGAGTCAAAGCTACGACCCAGATTCAGTCAAACATCTATGGCATGTCAAGACTGCACAGTCTAGAAGAGTCCCCGTGGAGCTTGATAAAGCTTGAAAAGTCATCCAAAATAGAAGATGAATAAAGATTGGCAGATCAAGGTTCGTCAAATGGGCCGAGAGTTATTCCAACAAACTCTGTACATAATTGCTACCAAATGTGTGGTGGAGGCCTATCAAATTCTTTGATTTCAGTTTTGCATTTTGAAAGGGATTTTTTATATTATTATTGTTATTGTTATGATTACGATGGTTTATTTATTAAATGCAAATGTTGAAAGCGTAAAAATTAGGGGGACTTGTTTTAGTAGGCACAACATTATGCTTGAAACGAATGGAATACTGATGCAGCAATACAAGTAAATGTTTAAAAAAAAAAAAAAAAAAAAAGTCCAAAGCCCAAAGTGGTTTAGGGACTATGCATAAAGTGTCACCACGTCCCCGTAGGCTATGCATTTACAGAGAAGTTACGTACTTTAGCCTGTAGCATATGCTAAGTTGCAATGCATTGCTGTTGGGTTAAGAGAGGAAAAGAGCTAAGTCTTAGCACAGGTCATATATGAGAGATTATAGAGTGGTACAGGACAAGAGGCCATGTGTTAGGTGTTGTTACATAAACGCTGCTCAGCCAAGACTCCTTCCATATAGGAATTCAATGCAATACCACGCACTCTGCCCTTGGCAAATTTATATTGTGCTTACATGTGTAGTCATTATTCAAAAGGAGTTATTCAGGCACCTGTGGACTTCTGACAGCCAAGACTGCGGCATATGCTCTGTCGGCCGAAAAAAGAGAGAAACGTTGGTTTTCATGCTCCTTCCATCCCCCCACTTTTCCGGATTTGCACTCATGATAAAAGCCTTCATTCTACCTTCAACCAAACATTATTTATTCAGCAAGACCTTGGTGTTCTCATGTGCTAAGGTGCCAGTTGAACGGAAATACAAAAGCAAGCTAATCCATCACAAGCCTCCATGTTCTTATTTGCTATTCCTGTTATAGTCTGATAGGTGGATATGCATTAGTACTGTCTGTTAAGGGGCTCAGGGGCTGTATAAATGAGAGAATGAGTATGAATCGCTCTTTCAAAGCCTGACGTTCTCCTACATTCAAAATTACTGACACCATAGATAATGATGAGCAAAAAAACATTTAAAAAAAAGAAAAAAGAATCAAGTACTCCAGAAATGAGACATATTTTATGCTAAAAAAAACCCCAAACACATAATAATAGTAAGAATTCTTGTCTCTGAAAGAGGATGTCAAACATATTGGCAGAGGTAAATGACATACTGGATTTCTGTAAAATTACACGCTACCTAATCAGCGAAAGTCTATCTGGAAGTGTCGTCCAGAGAAAAGAAAAGAAAAACCAACCGACTAATGTAAGTTTAGAAACAGTAACTTTCTGTCGTTCTTGAGAACTGTTGCCACGGTCAGAAAAGACCAAACAGAGATCTTTTGTTAAACACGTCAGCAGTGGGTTTGGTGTCTTGTGTTCTTGTGCTGATCGGGGCAGTCCTTAAAAAGGTCAACGGCACCACAAATTCTCCAAAATACTCCAGCCTTTTAGCAACAAACCTGGCTACTTCAGCCAAGAGGCTGAACCTTCGCCTCAAATGGATCCTCTGAAGAGAGAAAAATGTAAATAAGCACAGGCTAGAAGATAACAAAGATCCGGAAGATTCCGTACAGAGGAATCATCTCAAATTCATCCCCGACAGTGATCTCCTCTCTCTTAACATTTCATTAGCAAAAGCCCAGCACTGTAAAGACAGGGCTAACAAGGTCATTAGGACAAAAAAAAAAAAATTCAAACGTCTAACTTGAGAAATCTAGTCATTTCGATTGACTTTATTGTATCGTTTATCATTAGGAAAATCCACGTACATCGCTGTCTGTCTCAGCACCGGCATGATTTACACAGTCTCTTTTCTTCATCGTTATCAAGTGCACCAGTCGTTTCAAAGGAGACTGCACTTTACAGTTTGCTCTTGAATCTCTCATACGCTGCGAGGTAGCAGCCTTATTAATGGTTTCAAGGAGATGAATGGCAACTAGCTGCCTGACTCAAAGCGGTCACCGGGTCTTTGTTATCTCAGTAGCCATGGTAGTCGTCTCAGGCATGGAAAGGCTTCATCTAACTTACTGCCCTAAAGGGCATACCGGTGAAAAAATAATGAGCTTGGTACATAATTAAGAGTTAACTCGTACTCTCTGAAAGGCAGAATCTGAACTGCGTAATATAGATGTTTCCAATTTTGGTTTTATTTGTTTATTTATTCGTTTATTTATTTATGCGTTTGCACCTTACATGATCGGTAGAGAACGAATCTTCTTCGGTCGCAATCATTTTCAACCGGCGATAACTGACGTTCCCAGATGCTCCTTTTGAAACTGATGGGCTAATTAGCCCTTGACCAGACTGAACAAATCAAACTGGTGTCACAGAACATGCCAATCTCCTTACCCTCCCCCCACTCAAATGTCAGGTCCTCATTATTTATTTATTTATTTATTTATTTTTCGGTCTTCAGGTTCACGTAAATGGGGAATGCTTCATGTTCTCACTGCAGTTAGGAGGTTTATTTGTGACATGAACGACAAACAGGGAAAAAACCTACCGGCAGAAAAACGCGTGCCACTCTGGTGTCCGGTGAATTCTCTAGGCGAAACATCAACGAGGTTTCGTCCTCCATATGACCCGCCGGTCGCCTACCCGTGTCAAAAGGTCACCCAGGGTGAATTCCTGTCGATGTTGAGGTTCAAGGATCAACCAATGTTCTATCCCACCTCCAAAAAAAAACCACAAAAAAAGGAGGCATAATTCATTACTAGCTTTCAGCGCTAACATTTTTCTGGCTAGAACGTGACAGTTAGTTGTGCCCACATACCAACAGCTCTGGGAAAAGCTTGCTCTTCCATTAGTGTAGTTTTCTACACACTCTAATGTTTGTTTATTTGTTTGCTTTGTTTCTTTCTTTTTTTTTTTTTTTTTTTAAATAATAATTTGATAGATGGCTTTAAGCAAAAGCAAGCAAAGCAGAGGATAAGGAGGCGGCGGCGGTCTTGTTAGGCTTAAACACGGTTTGCGTTAATTAGCGCTCTTCTTCGAGGCTTAACGCAAACTGTGGATCCCCTGTGTCTGTGTCTGTGCGTGTGCGCGTGTGTCTGTGTCTGTGTGTGAGTGTGTCTGTGTGTGTGTGTGTGTGTGTGTGTGTGCTGAGGGAGATGTGAGGGATTGTTTTAAAAAGGCACGGCAGTTTGGCTGAATCACAGGCAGCAGTGACGCGTATCCGTCATCTCCAGTGTCAGGCGGACCCCCACCACCACCCCCACCCCCACCCCTCCAATCCCCCCCGTCTTTGCTCAGCGGTGCTAATGGAAGCGTATTATGGAGACGAGATGAAAGGGCTTTTATTCCTTTACAGATGTATGTGTGTCTGTGTGTGTGTGTGTGTGTGTGTGCCCGTGTGTGTATGTGTGTTTATGACAAAGAGAGAGAGAGATGGAAACAGAAAGAGAGAGAGAGAGAGAGAGAGAGGCAAAAGGTTCTTCCAACCGTAATGTGACTATTGTTTGTGAAACATCGGGGGATTAAAAAAATGGTCTATTTACTCCTTCATATTTAAAAGTATAAGTTACCCACAAAGGACAATACATGCGCCTTCCAAAACGTGGAAATATTATCATCCGACTAGATTTTCTTTCTCATTCTGCTAGCTGTCCTTCTGCTAAGGTCTTCTGAAGTTAGTGATAATAGGATTTTGTGTTTTCCTTTTTCTTTTTTCTTTTTTTTTCCCCCGTTTTTTAATTTGGATAATCGTCCCTGCGGGTTTTCTTTTTTTAGGGAAATCTTCGCCTTTGAAGTGCAGATGCAAGGAAGGGCTGCTGCTAAAAAACACTGGTCTGCCAGACTCTTTGCAACATCATTAATTTCACACAATCCTTTTTCAATTTTTTTATTTTTTTTATTTTCCCGACCGCATCCTGAATGCTTTACGCCTCTACTGCGCCAAAGAGGCACAAAGAAGTTAAAAAAAAAAAAAAAAAAAAAAAGTTAAAGGCGCTGAGTCTTGGTCCTTTGGAAACCAAATGTAACTACGCTCGAGCCTCTCAAACACGGCGGCATCTCCTCAGTTTTTTTTTTATTGGAAGAAACAGAGGACGGCAGGAGGCAGAAGAAGGTTTTCTTGGACTTCGGTGACGGAAACCGTGTGGGGTTTTTTTTTTTTTTTTTCCTTTTTCTTTTGACCTGTAGGTTTTTGACCATTGTTGTTTACTTAAAAAGGGGTCTGGTCTTATCTAATCTGCCTGCTATTCCTGTCAGGGAGATAAAGGAAGGGACAAGGAATTATCTGCCGTGTGGGATTTTATTTTCCTTTTGTGTGTGTGTGTGTGTGTATGTGTGTGTGTTGGTCGGGGGGGGGTTCCATATATGCTGAGTTTCTGATCAGTGTCCTCCAGGCGTGTGTCTTTGAACTTCCTCCGCCGTGTAGGTTGTAATTGGCCATTACTGAATTCCCACTGTTAAGATAAGATCATGAAAGGTTGTAAGGATTTGTTCGTATCATAACTCTCTGATATTGTGAGAGGAACTTCCTAACGTGTTCTTACAGTTTATTCAACATCAGGAACATTTTATTTACATTTCTTTTTTTTTTTTTCTTTTTTTTTTGGCAAAAGATTAGTGTAGCATCCTGCGTCCAGGATGACATCTCCGTTAGTCGACGAAGACACATCCACCACTTCTGACCTGTTCCTCGTTTAAGATCTAAAAAAAAAAAAAAAAAGGTCTAAACGCTTGCCTTGGGGGTCATGAACTTGTCCAAAAAAAAAAAAAGCTTCCTTTTCCTTTGTTACTCTTACACTGATATCGTTGGCCACTGTACTCTGAGATGTCATCTGGACCCTATCCTTCGGTTACACCCCATGATTCCGGCCCTGGGGGGGGGGGGAGTGGCTTGGGATCATCAAGTTTATTGTCACGCTCAGATTTACAGATATCTCACATCACAAGTCAAACAGCATGAGTCAGACGCACGCTAACTGCGACGGCGTGAGCCGAGCCCCGAAACGGCTGACTTTTCCACTCAGTGTCAACTGAGCAAACCACTGTATCATGACACTGCTGTTTCTATTTCAGTCTGCGCGACAGGGGTTAAAAAAAAAAAACAAAAACAGTTATCTGCACCTTTTCTGATTTAATTGAACGGTGTCAGAAGAAGAAAAGAAAACCCTTGTTGAACTTAACATCAAGGACAAAAAATCTTTAAGTTTTTACTTGCTTTTTTTCTCCCGAGCTCCGCAGAACAGAAAGTGCTTTGAGTGCTTCGGTGAGACTGTTAAGAACCCTGAGAGGTCACCCGAGTTCTATTAAAGTAAGAGAAATTAAACCCACTTACAATTCAGAGCTAGGCAATGACATTGTCAAGCAGTCCCCCCCCCCAACCCCCCCTCCCATATAAAACGACTTAGACTGCGCCTTCCGCGCAAGAACATCCGATATGACGGACACGTAGCACAGCCTTCGAAAATAAGCAGTTGCTTTATCAGCGGCCAGAAGTAAGGGGCTTATACGGCGCTCAAATGAATCTGTTGTTGGGGGATCTTTAAATCTGGTCTCGCAGGGATCGCTGGTCCCGCTGGTCCGACTGTTTTTTTTGTTCGCACTTCTTCATTAGAGTTTTCTTTTCTTGTCTTTTTACCCGGGAAACAGGTGCGTTGATGCTTCTGTCAGTCAAAGGCCGTGGCGTTTTGGTCGATATGAAAACCAGCACGACCCAGGCCCCCTTGAAGGACCAGGTTTGGTTTAGAGCCAGGAGTGCTGATTTACTCAAAGTGTGAAATGTCACAAACAAGGATGACATTTTACAAGGATGAGTTTTTTTCTGCGGGTCTCTCCATTTTTCAGGGCTAGTTTATTCCATCGTACACACGCAAAAAAAGAAAGGAAAAAAAAAGAAGAGGAAAAAAAAAGGAAAGAATGAAAGAGTACGACAAGTAGATCATTCAGTTGATGTAGCAGCAGTCTGCAGTTTTCTCTCTCTCTCTCTCTCTCTCTCTCTCTCTTCAGCTTTCAGCCTTGTTTCCATGTGAGCACATGTGTGCCATCATTTCATGCGTGTCATTGATTTTCTTAATTGAATCGCCTCCGTAATTTTTTTTTTATTGATTCTGATTAATGCATCACCAGGCTGTAATATCTGCTTTTCTCGATCAAGCCATTAATATTGCAGATTGTATAAATTCCCTTTTTTAATTGCAATCTGTAACCAATACGACAGATGATAGATTTTCGCTGATAAGTATTGATATGCTGACGCATACATCAACAATTTTTCCTAATTGTCAGATGTTCTCAAAGATAGTACTTGTGCAGTTTTGACAGTAAAGTGTGATAAATTACTTGTTTATTTCTGTGTGGTTTAACAGATGGAATACATGCTGATTAGAAACAGTCCTCAAAACACAGAACCCGTAGCACATATCAATTACAGTGGACAGATGGCCAAAACATACACAGAAATCTAAAAGTGATTGGCATATCATTGCTTGGAATCTTGGAATGGATAGTGATAGAAAGTTAGAGCGCTTCGACCTCATAATTCCCCCATCAAATCATTTCTGTACAACAAAAAACTGATCTTTTGAATAATTTGAAACACATGGTCTTTGAAAAGTTTGCATCAAACACGCGCGGCTGGATATTCCCACATCAATTAGCTCGAAATACGACTTGTTCTTTAGCATAGAATTACACAGCGCGCTGATGTTTAACACGGTCTGAAATTTGACCTCCACAGTGGGACCAACTAGAGGGTTTGGAAGAGGCCGTGTTTCTGTCATGTTGTTGCTTAACACAGCTGCTATGCAGAATTGTTTTAGCAGCATCTGCGCTAGCTTTATTTGGAAGCGGCATCCAACGCCGTGGCCACTCACACCGAGGGACTTTGCCCAAAAACCAATTTTCACCTCAGCGTGGGCATACCTCCAGTCAAACTGAATGACTGAAAGTCTGCATGCAGAATGACAGGTGAGCAGACAGGCAATGTTTTGGCATAGGGAGCAGTTTGCTAATAACGCGATGGAAACCCAGTCAACCGTAAATTTGCAATAACTCTATGCAGTTTTCATACACAGACAGTTTTCTGCCGTCTCTGTGTTGTTACGTTCAGTTGTTACGTATTAACAAAATCAGCAACTCCGTGTAAACATCACATTATTGATCAACTCAGCATACAATTCATTCCAACTTGGTTGGTATGACAAACTTTGTTCTTTTGAGTTCATTTAACTGTTCACAGTAACCTTATTTCCCAGGCAAATATTTGAGTGTTTGGGCAAGACTGGGTGAAACATATACCGAAAAAGCAATTTAGTGATAGTGTCAGATTGGGAAACTTTTGGTAATTTGACAGTTTCAAATCCATATTTATAGTCCTAAACTCCATGTATCAATTTGCATTTTGTCTCGTTCAAATTCCTAAAAGACTTCAGAACGAAGAAACAGTAAGAACACTGTTGTGGCGCTATTTACGATGTCTCTTTAGTCTACGCACTGTTCTTTTGTGGCATCTCTACAAACTTTTCTCCTATCCTGCATTTTTACGAGAGTGGGAGGTTGTAAACACCACTCGGTTCATAATTTGAGCCAGACGAATCGGGAAACTAGCGGTGTCATCAGATCTGCTCTAAGAGTTTGGCAAACTCATGCTGTCCCTTGACAATACCGCTGCCAAATCAACAGCTGCCTCTGCAAATACAATTGTCTTTTCGCCTCAGAAAGAAAAATGGTTGAATCTTTTTTTCTGATTCAACAATACAAAACAAACTATGACCACAATGGAGATTTGTGGAGATTTCATAAAACGTCGAATGTATTTGCTTATGACAGCAATTTTTCTTTTTTATATACAAAGCATAAGGTTTTTAAGGTGCAGTTAAATAAGATTTGAAGTTTAGGTACCTAGTTATACAAAAGATAGAAAGCTGTGCAGTGTATTCCAATGTTTTTCAGTCCAGTCTTCAAGTTCCCTGAGCTCCGGAGAGCTTTTCACCAAGTCATGCTTGTACCACACCTGACTCAGCTGGTTTTACTGACTGTTTCAGCCACGGCTGAGAAAATTGAATATGTCAGCGTGGAGCTGATCGAAAAACGAGCCTGGAAGATGGCACCTGAGAACTGGATTTTGGACACACGCATACACACACATATACACACACATACACACACACACATGCATGCATATGCATGCGTCATTTAGAGTATATTCACATACATATGTATAAGCGCGTGTATAAAATAAAGAGTCCAGGGTGTGTTCCCAAACTCACTATTCAGCCTGACACATGACTGGTCAACACTAACCCCAGCAGTGCGTTGAGGTCAGACAAAAACTGACAGGTCTGCTGGTTCTGCAGTGTTCAGTGTCACATCGTCCAGAAACATCCTGCTCCGAT
>NC_044510.1:11861613-11879113 GCF_902362185.1 Chanos chanos
TTTTATTTGACAAAAAAGGCTACGATAGAAAAACCTCAATTTAGCTTCAACTGTTGTTCCTTATGGTCCATTTGACAAAGATATACAGTACTTTCACAAGGTCCAGATAACTGCACATCGGGGGAAAAAAAAAAAAGTTGTCATGTTACAAAACTATTGTGTTCTCCCAGTGAGGTTTCACAACGGCACATTTCGAAAGTCAGTCCGAGCGGCACAACTTCTAGGAAGCTCTTCGGTCACGTCAGACGTTAAAGGCGAATTGTGTATTCTTCAAAAATGAGAAACGAGTTATTTGTTTAACTGTCGTTGGCAGGTGATTTGTACTGTTCTTAGAACAACGAAGTGCTTTGTATTGTTTCCTGAGATAGGCCAACGCGGTTGACCCATTTTTTTCCAGTGTGGCCATGAACGGAGTGATACTTTTGCTGCTGTATCTGAAACCACCATGTCCTAATTGTATTTTTGTGAATTAAGTATTGTTGGGGGACTCGTAGCTCCCAAAAATGTCACCGTCTTTGCTTCCTCTTCCCTCCTCGGGGGACAACATCCGTGTTCTAGTTTGGGAATAAAACGCTGATCTGTTCCATTTTGTGGAATGCGTGATTAGTGGTCTAGTTCCATAAATTGACCACAAAACGCTACATTGTCCATTCAGTGTGTGACGGTTAGATTGGTTCGTTTAAAAAAAGGATGAATATTGACTTTTTTTTTTTTTTTTCAAACATATTTACAGCTCTCGGTGTATTGTCGCTCGGAAGAGAAGGCAAAAGACAAATAGTCATAATGTTTTTTTGGGGGGGTTTTTAAAAAAAAGTACTACAGGGAAGGAGTTGAGGAACTGTCAGGAGCATACAGCAGTTGAAGAAAAGTCGATCTTTTTTGGTGCTTTGCCATAACTCTGCTCCATTAATGGCTTCTCACAAAAAAAAAAAAAATATTGTGGAATTCGTATTGTGAAAGATTTTTGATAAAATTGGCTTCCTTTTTTATTGTACGTTTTATAGCACGTCTTGTTCTTTGAGCTTTTGTTCAAAAAGACAAATCATATCATTTCTTGTCGAGTTTAAGGTCAACCATTTGATATGTCCCTCATGAAATGAATTACCTCATTACTTAAGTACTGTTTTTAACATCGATTTTTTTTTAAGCAAGCTTAGAAACAGACACTGTACTTACACAACCAGTTATTGGTTGTAAGTGTCTAGAAAAAAATACTGACATCTTGCCTTGTGTAGCGGGACAAAAAACCTCATTCAATGAGATACATTTGTGGTTTCTCTACCTTACTGAGTGAATATTTGCTTAAGAATCCAATGAGCCTCATGAACAGAACCTTGGTTTAATTTTCCTATGAAATTATTGTAGTTTCCCATTGGATAAATCAGCTTTTTGAATTATTATTGATTCTAATTCTTTGGAGCACACTTGGCGTTCCCTATAGTAATAACTGAGTGAACGTCTTGATAGAACTCTGTTACATTGCGTGACTGCTTAGGGGAAGGAGAGAGAGGATTGAATTATGGATGTGAAGTCTGGTGTGTCACACCGGAAAGAGGACAAACTCAGTGAAGTTGCCAGGGGATTATAGAGAAAAACTTTGAATTCTCACACTTTGTGCTTTCTGACTTCTTTTGGCATGTTAAACTAATCTTTAGCCCACTAACTGGGTAGATAATACAGTTCTAATCATGTCATTTCTGGATTTGTGTCTCTTTTCAGGTTCTGTTGCCGAATTTGAGATTGGACAGCACTAATGTCCGTGCAAAGTAAGTTCCTTTTTACAAATCATTGAGGACAGTTATGGTTGAGTTTGTGATATGACATGTGTTGTTCACGATGTTTAAATCAGATATTTTGTTAGAATAAAAAAAAAAAAAAGTTGGACCAGTGTGTGATATATGGAAGAATACATTCTCCACAAGCAAGAAAAATTTCGCTTGCTGGCATAGTAATGGAACGGGGATTTGAATCTACGAGTTTCGACAACCTCCGGCGACCGTCTCATTATCCGAACGTCAAACTTTTTTTCCTCGGCAGTGAGCGAGCCGGAGGGGGCGGTGAAAGTCGCCGAATGGCAGCAGACATACTACGCCTCAGACTCGGGCATCCAATCAGGAGCCACCACCGTGCGAGACGAAGATGAGTCTGAATTCAGCTCGAAAAAGTACACGGCGAGCAGCACCGTCGTGGACCACACCACAGGTACCTCACTCAATCCGCCTCTTCACACTGAACGTCAAGCGCGAGTCATATTCAGACGTCCCGCCTGTTTTAAAAAAAACTACCGTTTCCCAAGGGTTTTTTTTTTTTTTTTTCTTTAACTCAGCGGCAGTTCAAGATATTTCACTTCAAAATATTTCATTGTTAAAGCAGCGGTTTGATGTCAGCTGAAGCGAACTGAGTCGATTTGAATTCAGTCAGTTCAAGATTTTAGTCAGTTACCTTGAAGTTATGCCCCAGATGTGGTAGTTCTTTGTTTCTGGAATATTTGTCTCGAGGTCTTTGGACGCTCTGTTACATGCTTCACAACCAATTTTTACACACTCTGCTCTAACCCCATTGGTGCCCTGTTAGAAGTGGATGCCCAGTTCACCTTGACGCGGGCACAGAGGGTTCGCGCCGCCATGTTCCCCGAGACCCTGGTCGAGGGCGAGACGGTGCTGCCCGCCCAGGCCGACCCGGACGAGGAGACCAACGTCCAGCGTCTGGCCGAACCCTCCCAGCTCCTGAAGACGGCCATCGTCCACCTCATCAACTACCAGGACGACGCCGAGCTGGCCACCCGCGCCGTGCCGGAGCTCACCAAACTACTGGCCGACGAAGACCAGGTCAGGGACGGTCCAGTCCTCTCATGCAACGGGGGGGGGCTCTGTACCAAAAATGACTGCCCAATTGAATTTGTTCAAAGAAAAAGACACAATTTACATTCAAACCGAATTCACACCAAAGCACAAAAGCATTGTTTTATACCTGCTGTCCTACACTGGCTAAGGAGGCTGTTCGTTCGTAAATGAGTGACCGTAGCGCTGTAAATAAATAAATGAATAAATAAACAAATAGAACAAATAATGGCGGGGTCAACATAACATAATAGAGCGACTTCGTCGCTTACTTCATGCATCACTTTTTGCGTAAATTTAACTTCTGGGTGGAGAGGCCTACCTACGCCCAAAAGCTTAGCGCATTCAATAAAACAATGAAAAAGTAGATTACCTTATCATTTTTCATTAGGTCAACATTCACAGGGTAGCCAAGTCACGGAGTCCGCTGATGCTTAGGCCAAGAGAATTTATTAAGATCTCTGCGTTCCGAAAATGCGTCCAAGATTTCGGTCGCATTTCAACACTTAATTAAATGATCAAAAATGGGTCATAATTTACACAGAGGCCCTCTGTGCTACGGCAACAGCAGTTACTGTGCCGTTTTGTAATCTCTTGACAGACTGAAACTTTTTTCTTTTTTCTTTTTTTTTCCCTCCCCACACACACACACACACACACACACATTAGCGCCTTTACTCAGATTGACCATCCGCTGACACGCATACTGTTCGACATCATCGATTCCCCGTCACACGCCTCGACGGCGCGAGTTCATTCGTCAAGGTCGTCAGCCAATTAAATCAGTCGCGTCTGGCTCTCTTGTGAAATGAACAAACGAGCTCCCTTATTTTGCTGTCAGAGTGTCTAAAGGGAATTAGTGCAGGAATATGATGCTTTTAACTCAGCAATCAGGGCCCGGATGATGTCAGAGTTTACGGACGCTAATGAAAAAGTTATTTAATGGTCTGAAAATCTTTGTGCGGGATCACAAGACCGAGCCAGAACAAACACGCGTTTGATTCATTTGAAGGTTTAGCCCCCGTCCCGCTGGTTCCGAGCTAATCCTTTTTTTTTTTTTCTTTTTTTTTTCATAATCCATAATTGAATGGATTGTATAATGAATGATGATAAGGACTTCGTATAGCGTTTGAAGGAGGTCCTTTAATACCAGAACCCCAAAACACACAAACTCAAACTCAGACAAAACCCTTGTACACAAACACACATACACACGCATAGCAACACACGTCGCACATACCCACACATAAAAACACACGTCGCACATACACACACACTTACATATACAGACTCACACAAGCACGCACACACACACACACACACACACACTTCTCTCTCATCCGTTCCTGTTTCATGCTTCCACCAGGTGGTGGTGAATAAAGCGGCGATGATAGTGAACCAGCTGACGAGGAAAGAGGCCTCGCGGCGCGTGCTCATGCAGTCTCCTCAGATGGTGGCGGCCGTGGTGAGAGCCATGCAGAACACGGGCGACATGGAGACGGCCCGCTGCGCCGCCAGCGTCCTCCATAGCCTCTCCCACCAGCGCGAGGGCCTCCTCGCCATCTTCAAGTCCGGTGGAATCCCCGCCCTCGTGCGCATGCTCAGGTGTGTGTGTGTGTGTGTGTGTGTGTGTGTAAGGAGTAATTGCATTGAGATTTCCATGAACAGATATCATGACGGTTAAATGAATGAAGATTAAACGGGATGGGTTGGTCACAGCAGACACAACGAGTGAACGAATGAACGAATGAATGAATGAACGAACGAACGAACGATTGAATGAATAAACGAATGAATGAATGAATGAATAAACGAATGAATGAATGAATGAATGAATGAATAAACTAATGAATGAATGAATGAATGAATAAACGAATGAATGAATGAATGAATGAATGAATGAATGAATGAACGGATGAATGAATGAATGAATGAATGAATGAATGAATTAAGGTGACACCTGATGACACACTGGACACTCAGAGAGGTAATATTTTTGTCAGCAGCAGAGAAAAAAAAGTATGTACTGAGACACATAAAGACAAAAAGGTCGGCACAGTGCTAGCTGTATCATCCTGTTTAACCAGGGGCATATTTGGAGACAGGTCTAGCTTTAGCACCTGAACTCCAGTCTCAACCGATGCAATTTAATTCTCATCTCCTCCACAACAGCTACTCAAAAAAAGTAGGCACCAGTACATCAGTACTTCCCTTCAGAGTAGACCCCTGTCTCCTCCAGGATGCAGAACATGAGAGATTTTCCCTCTTGCTCGGTGCACTGCTAATTCGTCCAGCTATTTTCCTTATCTCCCATCCCCAATGTTTGTTGACAGAGCCCGAAGCTAGCCTGAGCCGCATCCACAATGAGTTCGGTGGCTATGCTAGCTATGCTAAATTGGTACGCGGAGATCTGATGTGTCACAGTGTGTTTGCGCGCATACCGTTTCCCCCCCTGAGGCGTTGTCCTCCACCTAAGAGTCAGTCAACAAATTAGCATGCTGCCCCAGTATTTTGCAGATACAGTATGTTGGGTTTTTTTTTTTTTTTCGTGAGGTGAATATTTTAAATGAATAGTTTAACAGCAGAGAGGAGTTTTTGAAGAGTAAAAATAAACCATCTGTGAAATTCACTTTTTATAACGAAAAACTAAAACTAAGAAACCAGCTCGGGCTACGAACTGCAATTTTCCACAACATTCTAGCGGAATTTATCCGTGTCTCTGTCTTCCTTTTTTTCTTTTTCTTTTTCTCATTCTCTCACATCTCTTCACGCTTCCATTTGAAGTTCTCCCATGGAGTCTGTGCTCTTCTATGCCATCACCACACTGCACAACCTGCTGTTACACCAGGAGGGAGCGAAAATGGCCATTCGTCTGGCGGATGGACTCCAGAGGATGGTGCCGCTGCTGAAGAAAAGCAACCCCAAGTTCTTGGCCATCACTACAGACTGCCTACAGCTGCTCTCTTATGGCAACCAGGAGAGCAAGGTGTGTGTGTGTGTGCGTGTGTGTCTGTGAGTGTGTGTGTGTCTGTGTATCTGAGTGTGTGTGTGCACGCGTGTGTTTGTGTGTGTGTACGCGTGTGTGTGTGTGGGTGCGCCTGTGTGGGGTGTGTGTGTGTGTGTGTGTGTGTGTGTGCGTGGGCGTGTGTGTGGGTGCACATGTGTGCGTTTCTGTGTGTGTGTGTGTGTGTGTGTGTGAGTGTTTGTGCGAGGGTGCGCGTGTGTGTTTGTGTGTGTGGCTTCATGTAGTAGTGGACACTTGACAATTAGCCTTGTATTTGGTTACATATATATTTATATACAGGGGTTGGACAAAATAATGGAAACACGTATTTCAAGACCTATACATCTGCTGATGTTTAGACATTAATACGATTCCCAGTGATATGTAAATCTTATGTATATGCACTGCAGACATCCTGTGCTTTACCCAAGATTTTTCTTGCTGTAGAGGTCTGCGTATTAGTATAAGTCAAAAATGTGTGACCTTTCAGACTTCCAAAGAGGGCAAATTGTTGGAGCGCGAATGTCTGGCGCTTCAGTAACAAAAACTGCTGAGTTGTTTAACGTATCAAGAGGAACAGTCTCTAAAGTCATGATGGCATACCAGAAACTAGGGAAAACTAGTCCTGGGAAGCGTAACTCTGGACAGAAGCCAAAACTCTGTGAACGTGACTGTAGAGCACTAAAACGCATTGTGTCAAAAAAATCACAGAACCGCAGCTACTAAAGTGACTGCAGAGCTAAACCAACATCTTGCTAACCCGATATCGAACAAAACATTTCATCGAGAGCCCAATGTAGCTGGAGACCATGGAAGGGCTTGCCATTGCCAAACCTTTTCCTCCCCCCATCAGTGTTCGAAAATGCCTAAAATGGTGCAAAGACCATCAGAAGTGGACAATGGACCAGAGGAAGAATGCCATCTTCTCTGACAAATCATCCTTCACGCTTTTTCTGACCCCAACCATTAAGCACAGAGGTGGTTCTGTGATGGTTTGGGCCACAATATCGTGGAATTATCTTGGTCCTGTGTTAGCACTGCATGGTAGGGTTACCTCTAAAGAGTATTTTTCAATTTTGGGCGACCAAATTCACCCAGTGGTCTAAACGCTCTTTCCAAGCGGTGGTGACATCTTTCAAGACGATAATACGCCAGTCCACACTGCTAAAATCTTTAAAGACTGGCCTGAAGAGCACAGCAGTGAAGCTGAACTTTTGGATTGGCCCCCACAATCACCAGATCTGAACGTCATCGAAAATCTCTGGTATATTTTGGAGCAGCAAGTAAGAAGCCACTTCCCTCCACCATCATCTGTGAAAGAGCTGGAGCCGGTTTTGCCTCAGGAATGGATTCAAATTCCCTTAGCCACCGTCCAAAAGTTGTATGAATCTATTTCTCGACATATTGAAGCAGTTATTACTGCCAAAGGAGGACCAACTCGATATTAAATAATAAAACTGTTATTTAACAAGGTGTTTCCATTATTTTGTCCAACTTCTGTGTGTGTGTGTATATATATAGATATATGTGTGTGTGTGTGTGTGTGTAAAGTTTTCTTTCAAGTTCTTTAGTTATTTTTTTCACTTCAGTGATTTAATGACTGGAAACTAACAGCCTCTCTCTCTCTCTGTACCAGTTGATCATTTTGGCTAATGGGGGCCCAGAGAGTCTGGTTTACATCATGAGGAACTATAACTACGAGAAACTTCTGTGGACCACCAGTCGAGTCCTGAAGGTCCTCTCTGTGTGTCCTAGCAACAAGCCGGCTATCGTCGACGCAGGTGACCATGACAATAATTTCTGTAAAGCTCTACAGGATGGTAAAATCAAAAATGAAAACAGAAATCAGGATCAGCATAATCCAATAGAATATATGACAAGTAAATATCTTAAATGGTTTATATATATATATAAATAATATATAATATATATATAACATATAAACGTTTAAGAGAACTTCGAACTATGGCATAAATGTGTGTCTGTGTTTGTGTGTCTGTCTGTGACCTGTACAGATTTGTGAGGTGGCCTCACGTTGTTGTTGTTGTTGTTGTTGTTGTTGTTGTCATTTTTTAACGAGTTAGCATGGCCTTGCGGACAATAAATTTGGTCTTTGCAGTGGATCTTTTTGATAAATTGACTGATTTTTTTTTACAGGTCAGTTTAACATATACACTGTAAACTCCAGATATTATACATATAGTGTATATAAAGTAGCGTCTATAAAGGCCATGTAAAGAGTGTTGAAATTGATGTCTGCATTGGGTATGCATTGGCTGTGTTCCTTAGATCTGGTGTGAGTCACAATATGTTGTGGATAATCTATCAACAGATTCACTTTAAATCCATAGTCTTAGATCTCCTGGTGAGACATTGTGTTACTTTGGAAATCTCTCATTTTGGCAGAAGTTTTTTTAACGTCCCTAACTCTCCCGTGTCCATGGGGATGCATTTTAACATCGTTTTAAAAATGAGACTCCCTTTATAAATTCTCTTTTTTTTGCGGTTCAGAGACATTTAATCTCTTTTCTCTTTATTAGCGGCGGTGAGCTAGAGACCTGGCAGGGTTTCTAAACCGGGCTCTCTCTCTCTCTGATTGGCAGATCAAAGTTAATTCAGTGAAAGCAAATTTCTTAAGTCTATTCTCTTTGTGTGGCAGGTGGGATGCAAGCCCTTGGACAACATCTGACCGGCTCAAGCCAGCGTCTCATTCAGAACTGCCTTTGGACCCTCAGAAATCTGTCTGACGCCGCCACCAAACAGGTCAGACGCCGACAGGATACGGCCAACAGAGAGGCAAACAAGTACCACGGAAACAATTACTTCAGTAACGACAAAAAGAAAGAAAGAAAGAAAGAGAGAAAAAAGAACGAAAGAAAGAAAGAAAGAAAAGTTGCAGCTTTGCAGTTGTTATAGAGCAGTGGAATGTATTTTCATGGTAATTTAAATGAAGAATGATTTTTTTTCACTCACTGAAACACATTAAAATAGCCCACAGTGAATGGAAAGGTATACATTTTGTCCTATAACTTTTTTCTTTTTGTATACAGTATGTATCAAACTCTTTGTTATTGGATTTAAAAACTTTTGTTGTGGTGACCAACTGGACTAAGACACCCGCCACACGAAACGTCTGCAAAACAATTATTGAGAATAAATAAATAAATAAATAAAACTTAACAAGCAAATGAGGGATCGTCCAGTTAAAGCATTTAAGATTGCACAAATGACCGCATTGTATCCACTGATTTTTTGTGTGTGTGTATTAGTCCAATCTGTGCAATCATTTTGGAAGAGTAAAACATACAAATGAATAAAAACAACAAATTTTCACTGTAGGGTGATAATGACTAAAAATGAGGGGCACTAGCGTCAAGCTGAAGAACAGAGGGAAATGTTAAGTCGTTTGCTCTAGAGTTCTCAGTTCGCTAACAGAAGCTTTAAGAAAAACAAACACAACTTTGAATGTTGTCAAATTACTTTTAACGTGTGACTTATTAAAGGTAATTACGTTAAGGACAGCGGTAGCACGTCGTCAGAATTCAATTGGTCTTTTTACAACTCGTGGCAGGATTCAGAAAACACTCAAATATTTTCTTTTTCACGGTTGAATTCAGCCGTAATAGGTCCGCGCTGCATATTTACTCAGCTTAGTTTAATAGTCGCGTTTGTTCGTGCACTCTGAAATGTATTCAAATTTATCCAAATTTGCATAGTAATGACCTTGAACATACAAGCTTTGCAGATTTGGATTGGCAATCCCCCCCCCGGTGTAGCAACACTTTTGCATGTGCTGCACCTGCCACAATGCTAACATCCTAATCGGCACTTGCGTTTTATCAAGTAATTGCGCGGTAGGCTAACGACACCGTTTTGTCCAGCGCTGATATCGGCAATCACCGTACACCGCGTGCCGTTTTGACAGCTGATGGAGAAATGGGCCGCTCTCGAGCCGGCAGTGTACAGTCACGCGTTAAATCACGTGTTCGGAATTCTCAGTGAGTTTAGCCCGAATGACTGACACGTTTTCATAATGCATTTCGTTTGCCTATTAATGGCGTTAACGTCACGTTGTCCAGAAAACTCCCCCCCCCCTCTCTCTCTCTCTCTCTCTCTCTCTCTCTCTCTCTCTCTCTCTCTCTCCCCGGTTCTGTTTTTTTTCCCCTTTATCCTCCGGCTTCATACTCCCTTCCTCTCCTCTCACTCCCTCATTCTTTTTCTGGACTGTTTTGTACTTTCTTTCTTTTATTTGTCATTCATCTTAAGCTCAACCCCTCCATTCACTTTTTCTTTCCTCTGCACGTCTCATTAGTCACCATTAGCGAGCTGCCAGAGGGGATTGTAAATGTTATAAAAGTGAATTTGTTGCTCGTTGTCGGGCATGGGCCTAATTGTTCTGTGACATAGTTTGAAAAGCAACATGAAATGAAATTATTTCGCTGGACATTTATAATAGAGAAACATTACAGATATAATACCAAATATAATATCCTTCCTCTCTCTCTCTCTCTCTCTCTCTCTCTCCCCCTCCTTCCATCTCTCTCTCTCTCTCTGTAGGAAGGTTTGGATGGTCTGCTGCAGATTCTGGTCAGTCAGCTGGGCTCCGATGACATTAACATGCTCACCTGTGCCACTGGAATCCTCTCCAACCTCACCTGTAACAACGCCAGGAATAAAGCCCTGGTGGCCCAGTGTAACGGTGTGGAGGCGCTGATCCACGCCGTGCTGCGTGCCGGGGAGAAGGAGGATGTGGCCGAGCCGGCGATCTGCGCCCTCCGCCACCTGACGAGCCGCCATCCGGACGCAGAGCTGGCCCAGAATGCCGTTCGCCTTCACTACGGCATCCCTGCCATCACAAAGCTTCTGGGCGCACCTCATTACTGGCCTGTGGTCAAGGTGTGTGTGTGTGTGTGTGTGTTTGTCTGTGAGAGAGAGAGAGAGAGAGAGTGTGTTTGTGTGTGAGAGAAAGAGAAAGAGAGAGAGAGTGTGTTTGTGTGTGAGAGAGAGAGTGTGTGTGTGTGTGTGTGTGAGAGAGAGAGAGTGTGTGTATGTGTGTGTGTGTGTTTGTCTGTGAGAGAGCGAGAGAGAGAGAGTGTGTGTGTGTGCGCGCATGCATGGGTGTGTGTGTTTGAAATTGGTACAATAAATAGTTAAACACACACACACCTCATTTTGTTTTTGAATCTTTGGGAACATGTAGCGTCAGAGGGGGGAAAAAAAAGGAAAAGCGTAGCATAAGGTGAAAGTTCAGATTTTATTTTATATTTGACACAAGATTGACCTGGAATGGGTTTCTTACGTAGATACACTTCACTCTAGAGACATACCAGCTGCAGGGACACCTGCAAACTTTTCTTTCGATTTAGCACAGTTTTTTTTTTTTTTTTCCTTTTTTTTTTCTTAAAGGACACAGAGAAGAGATAGAGAGAGAGAACTGCCCCCTAGCAATTACATGCAAGGCGCGAGTCAGCCTGGAACAGCCCTGCTGCAGTACAATGATAAAATCGCTGCAGCTTCTGGTGCCTGTGGTTGCAGTAATGAAATGCTATCTTGGGCTTAGTGCTAACAAGGACAAAGCTATTAGCATGTCTTTTCAATGTCTGCATTCATTTCATTTTCCTCTACAGGGAACTATCAGATTGTATTTTTTTTTGTGTGTGGTGTGTGTATATGTGTGTGTATGTATGTGTTGTATAGAAATGGCTGTTTTAGACATTTTTTAACTTCAAACTGCCATTCATTACTCAAAGTTGTTTGTGAGAGAGAAAAAAAATCTTGCAAGATTGGAGCTTACATGCTTTTTTTTTTCTAGCTGCTACATGAAAAATACGAATTTCTAGAGGGCATTTTGGGTAATTTGGGAAGGTGGTGTTGGTAAGACGTGTGTAATTTTAGCTTTTTTTGTGACTGTAAGGGAAAATTACAGTTTTAAATTTGGAGGAGAACAGCTTTTCTGGAGAGGAAATGATCTTACAGGTCATTGTATTTGTTGCGCATAAAATATAATTGTCCTGAAACATTTTATAAGCGGTTTTGGAGTATAATATTCTTTCAGCGTATGATGTTTTTACATGAAGATACTGCGATTAGCCTTTCCACCAGTCCTCCACTGTTCTGTGTTACAGGTAGACCCCATGCCTCACGTTACCGTATACCCGCTAATGTGTCACGCTGAAGGGCTTTGAAACTTATTTGAATAATATGTAAATATAAACCGATCGTGTACACACATCCAGACATGTATACACATGCACACACTGCATCGCATGGACATATACCTTTGTCTTGGTACCAGTAGGTAGAGTAATATTTTAGTAGTACTATATGATATTTATCGTAGATTTGTTTTTATAAAATTCTGACGTAATCGTCCCGTCTCGTCCAGTTCTGTATGAGTGGACAGAGTTGTGGCACATTTGTGATTTTTTTCCTCCAGGCTTTTTCCAGGCTTTTTCCAGACTTGCGATTGTCTCTGTGTGGACGCGGACCGCACATGCATGAGTTCACACCAATCGCATCAACACAGCCAGGCGGAAATGCAGCGTTTGTGTGTATGTGTGTGTGTGTGTGTGTGGTTGTGTGCCGTGATCTGTTCAGCTAAAGCGTATCGATCCAGAAGATGGGAACCTTTTTTTAATTTAATGTTTTTTTTTTACCCAGAGCGGACTCCGCTCTTCAAGCTGCGGTCAGGCAAGGTTGCGTTTAAAAGGGAAAAGTAACCAAACAGATGCCAACGAAGGCTGAAACGGCTGCATGATGAAATGCAGCTAATGTACAGGACGAAATTTTAGGTCATGTCTCAAACAAATGTAAATCGACTAGCTTTATGGACGCAATTTGGTTGCGTTATAAAACACAGCTGTTGTTTACAACCAGCCGTGCATGTATTTAAAAGAAAACATAGCCGTGGTTAGAGGCACAGAGAGAGGGGGCTTTTCAAATTAAGGGAGAAATTAAGTAACCGAACGTTCATCTCAAGAATTCAGCTTGTTCTTTTGTTTGTTTGTTTTATTTATTTTTTTGCCTCCAGTCTTTTATTGTAGAAAGTAACCCTTTGGTCTCCAAAGGATTTTAAAAAAGCCACTTCGCATCATTAGATATATACCCACGGTGAGTACACCACGGCCTAATTTTGTGTCCTAAACGAGCATGCCTGACACTCGCCAACGCTGGCGCAGAGCTAAATTATGTCCCAACGATCCCCAACCAGTTTCTCTGTGAGTTTCTCGAAAATATTTCAACAACAATAGGCAAAAATGCCCTGCTGTTTCAGAGCCCCATTCAACTAATGATGTGTATAAGTCAGAAATACCTGCTATAACAGCGCTAAAGTCAAGGTCATGTTTTTTTCCAGTTTATGGTTTTGTTGACAGTTCAGCTCAAAAATTATATTTGAACCGTCTTATTAATCTCAGTGGACTTTTCAGTTTCTTGCCCCGACTGTTCCGACCGTCGGATTGATTTCCGAGTGATGGATGTGTGGGATTTTTTTTTCCCACCTTGAGATTACCATGCAGAGAAGAAAGGGTTTGGCTTTGAAGCTTGAAAAAAAAAAAAAAAAAAAAAAAAACTTGGGTAGAGGCTGATCCCAGATCAGTTCGATGTCTTACAAAGTCCACCGAATGCCCAAGTGAACATGGCTGGGCTGGTCTGCTCTGGAAATTTCCAGAATCGTATTTGTTCACACAAGGTTAGGTTAGGTTTTTTTTTTGGGTTTTTTTTTTAATAGGCAACACATCTCTTCTACTTCAGGCTAAATGGAGGATTCTCCTCACAACCGATCTTCTGTAATGATGCAGGACATCGTTTACTAATGACGCGTAATGAAAGAGGCGGTTAAAAATGAGGGATTTATGTAATAGCGTTCACAGCCAGATGGATGGCGTGTACGTGAATCGAGACTGGCTCTACTCAATCAGATCAGCGGTCGCTGCTGGAAGTGACATCTTCACCGAACAGAGGATGAAGAAGAGTTTAAACAAATCCACACACATTCGGATCAGATTAACTTAGCTTTAATGAACATGCATTGGTTACTTACGCACTGGAGAGCTAAAAGAGAAGGAAACTGTGCGTACAAGTGTTTATATTGGACTGTGATGGTTTTGTCAGTGTTGGTTTTCCAAACCCTGATGAATACAAACACTGCTCTTTCCTCATAGGCTACAGTGGGTCTGATCCGCAACTTGGCACTCTGCCCAGCCAATCAGGCGCCATTGAGAGAGGCTGGGGCCATCCCGCGACTGGTCAACCTCCTACTGAAGGCCCACCAGGACACCCAGAGACTCGGTTCCAGCGCACAACAGACCTACCAGGTCAGATACAACCTTCATAACTCTTCACCTCCGACTTCACCTCCATAACGACAAACCTACAGCGCCCTATCCGGTTTTCAACGTTTTGTAAAGAATCTAAAAGGACACATTTAGAGAGACAAAACATTTTGAGTTTTCTCAAACAAATGGGCCAAGAAGTTCTTTTAAAAGGTATTCCAGACCAAAATTGAGCAAGACCCAGAGATAAGAGGGTGGCCTTAAAATTGAAAAGTGAAGCTGTGTTATTTTTCACAGTGGGTGTCAGTAGCTCAGTCGATGTATAATATTATAGCATTCCATTTGTCATGCTTGTGTTATGGACATTGTCAGCGCACAACACTTGATTTCACTTTATGATGTCATATTTGCTCGAAACGTCACCTCCCTGACACATTCATCCCAGTCCACACACACACACACACACACATATATATACAATTATAGTTATATACTTGTATATATATATATACATATGTGTGTGTATGTGTGTCTTCAGAGTAATGTGATGGATTAAGTGTATATATACACAGATGGAATTCCAACATACCGCTCATATGTCTTCAGTGACAAAACCTCTGACCACTGTATTTGTGACAGTGTTATATAAATATCATGTGAGAGAGTCAGTGTAAATTTTGCAGAGCATAGGATATTAAGAATGCACAGCAAGCGTCTGCCTCTATCAGATATTACGCATCTGCTCATTTCCAAAGCCCCAAGACTACTCAAATAATTCCCACCTCAGACTGACAGTGCACAGACTGACTAATCTGGTTCTTGGAAATGACTTTTACTTCTGGAAATGAACTCCGTAGAGGAAGAGCTAAGAGGTGTAACCGTTTTGTACGTCCTTACGACGACGGGGCAAGTTTTAAGAGGTTTAAAATTCAATGAGGAATAGCGCTGTGCATCTGTGTGTGTGTGCGCGTGTGTGTGTCCCAGCGGACAGAAGCCAAAGGCTTGTGTATTCTAGTTTGGACGTGCTGGCCTCTTTCAGTGGCTACAGATGTAGGCCAGAATCCCCCACAGGAAGAGTAGGGACCATGACCTGTGCAAATCGCTGGACTTTTTGAATTCACATCACAGCGTGAATATTTGTCTTACAGCTGAAAAGCGTGGACTATTCATGCCTAAGTTTGCCTTTCGATCTCTCTCTCTCTCTCTCTCTCTCTCTCTTCCTCTCTGTCTCTCAGGACGGTGTGAGAATGGAGGAGATTGTAGAGGGTTGTACAGGAGCTTTGCATATCCTGGCCAGGGATCCTATTAACCGAGGAGAAATCGCCAGCATGCAGACTATCCCCCTCTTCGTACAGGTACAAACATACAGCACTGTCACACCTGACCAAAAAAAAACCCAGAAACCCAGATAAACTCCTATTGTCTCTTATCCCCTGTACCTATCAGTCTTTTTATTCCCTCTGTATATCAGTCTGTGATGTTGTCGTTGTTGTTTATTAGAACTTCCCTCTAAGAAATCAAGACACATGATGCCCATTTCTTGGTGTCTTGGTGTTCGTGACTTCTCTCTCTCTCTCTCTTGCTTTCTGTCTATGTCTCCCTCTCCCTCTCCCTCTCCGTCTCTCTGTCTCTCTCTCTCTCTCTCTCTCTCTGTCTCCGTGTCTCTCTCTCTTTGTCCTTCTCCCTTTCTCTGCCTCTCTCTCTCTCTCTCTTTCTCTCTCTCTCTCTCTCTTTCTCTTTGTCCTTCTCCCTTTCTCTGTCTCTCTCTTTCTCTCTCTCTCTTTTTCTCTCTCTGTCTCTCTCTTACTCTCTCTCTCTCTTTTTCTCTCTCTCTCTCTCTCTCTGTGTGTGTGTGTGTGTGTGTAGTTGCTGTATTCGTACGTGGAGAACGTGAAGCGGGTGGCGGCAGGTGTGCTCTGTGAGTTGGCCCTGGATAAACAGTCTGCTGAGATGATAGACGCAGAGGGAGCCTCTGCTCCTCTCATGGAGCTTCTCCACTCCAGCAACGAAGGCATCGGTGAGCGTGCATTAATGACTCCTCCGGTTTGTTTGTGCCAAAACCGTTTTTGTTTATGCAAACCTGTGTGTGGGTGTGTGAGTGAGCGTATGTGCACCTTCTTATTTGACTGCACAATAACACATTGGTGTTTAGTGATGTATCCGTGGCCAAATTTCGGGATGTTCCAGGTAAAAAATTCTTCCGAGGCGTTAACATAGCCTTAGCACAGTTTTATATGGCACTTGAACACACCTGAGCTTTCTGTTTTTTCGCTCGAATTTACGAATTCATATCCTTGAAATAATTTTCGCTCGAATCCCTCTCTGTCAGCCACCTACGCCGCCGCTGTGCTTTTCCGCATCTCCGAAGACAAGAGCTCCGACTACAGGAAACGCGTCTCGGTGGAACTCACGCATTCGCTCTTCAAACACGACCCGGCCGCCTGGGAGATGGTGAGTGAGCGTGTGTCCACGTAAAGGAGCACAGGCCAGGAATTATGTCGAGTTTTTTATTTTGTAAGAAATGTGAGCCCGCCTTTAAAAAACGTTATTGTTATTGTTTACCTGGCCTCATATAGCTGCGTCGTTTTCCGTTTTTGAATTAAACTGAGATGAATTTAAGTGGATTTCATCGGACTAGGCTGGACGGAATGGCGCAGAACGGAACTGACTGAAAGAGGATTGAAGTGAATGAAATTTGAAGTGAATTGAGTTGATTTGAGGTGACATGAGTTCCGTCTGAACTGAGTTGAATTGAATTAAAAAAAAAAAAGCAGTCCATAGAACACATGCTGTTGTGTGTTTACACTCTGTTCATAGAAGTACTCAAACCAGTTTTCCTGTCTCACCCTCACAGGCTCATAACGGCATGCCCCTTGACCCTGGATACATGGCAGAGGGTGAGCGAGGTGTATTTGTGTGTGTGTATGTGTGTGTGTGTGTGTGTGTGTGTGTGAAAGAGACTGTGTGTGTGTCTGTGACTGTGTGTGTGTGTGTGTGTCTGTGCACATGAGAAACTCTGTGTGTGTGTGTGTGTGTGTGTGTGTGAGAGACTGTGTGTGAGGTGTATTTGTGTGTGTGTGTGTGTCTGTGTGTGAGACTGTGTGTGAGGTGTATTTGTGTGAGTGTGTGTGTGTGTGTGTGTGTTGGAGAGAGATAGAGGAGCACAGAGAGGGAAACGTGGCAGGAGGTGTGTGAGGTGTATCACACTCTCTACATTCTACTGCACTGTTTTTACCTCAAAAAACACAACACAAGAACTCATGTGAATTTCTAACCCAGGGAAAAAGGCTATGCTCTCAAATAATCCCCACCAACATTTTGTGGAGAACATTCTCAAAACTGTTAACTACACATAATTTTTTAGCTGACTTTTTTAGAGTTCA
>NC_044510.1:11884113-11984113 GCF_902362185.1 Chanos chanos
TATTGGCTATGTTACCAAGAATTCATTTGACTAAAGAGGAAAAAAATGAAATTAGAAAAAAAAAAACCAAATCGAGCATTCCACAAAAAAAGCGACTTTGTGAACAATGTTACAATGAAGGTGGGGTTTTATCCTTTAAATGGTGTGTTTTAGATGTCTCTTTGTACAAAAAAAAAATCTCTTTATACATCTTCTCTCTCTCTCTCTCTCTTTCTCTCTTTGCATGGATGTGTGCAAGGCAACATTAAACTTCAAAACAGGGAGTCTAAAACTTCTCACAATAGGCCAACAACATACAAAAGGCCCAAATAACACGTTAGGCTGTTTATGCGTGACTGAATAACAACTAAATAACTATTTTCTGTGTGGTTAATTTGGGGGCTGTGGAAAGGTAGTAAACCCAGTGAAGTGGTGACCTTCTAGACTGTGGTTCAAGTGACTACACCAATAACCCATTCAAATATAGAAAGAAAACCTCTGTCAGGCTTAAGGTACTGGGTAAGTTTCACATCCGGATTGAATCATTACCTGTATCATTACCTGTCGATGCGTAATGATGGCAACAGAATAATTCCATTTGATGATATTTGTTGTCCAAATATCATCCTTCTCTCTCTCTCTCTCTCCCTCTCTCTCTCACTCTTTCTTTCTTTCTTTCTGTCTCTCTGGTGACAGCAGCATTGCAGGTCTCAGTGTTCATTCCCTGCTAGTTTTCCATCATCCTCTCACACACACGCGCACACACACACACACACACACACACACACACACACACACACAAGAAGAACAAAGACAATTTGAAGCCAGTTTACCACATGACATGTTCACTGAAAAGCCAGAACTAACCTTTCTAATCAGCGTATGTAACTTTAAGGGAAAGAGGTTTGTTTTGTTTTGTTTTTTCTTTTGCCCTCTATGGGTGGGCTGAGTGCGGATGGGGGGGGAGGGGGGGCAGGAGGCTGGGGTTCTTATGCCAAAGAGATTTCTTTTGTGATGATAATCATGCAGCTTTGTTATTTTGGTAAAAATATAGCAAAATGTTGAAAAGTAGCCCTTATTAAGCGACCTCCCCCTACAAATGAAAGGACACATTGTGAAAGGCAAACTATTTCTGAGTCAGGGTAGGTTTCTTGTACATTTGAAAAATGTGCTTTAATGTCTGTTTCAAAGTTTGCGTGTAATGCAGTTACCACAGTTACTGTTTCTTGTAGCGTTTAACACCACAGAACACGAAGGCCTTCCACACAAGGGCAAAACCATAGACCAACCAGAGATGAGGGACAAGGGGTGAATTATAACTATGAATATGCATTTTTACTGAACCTTTTTCTGTTTTTTGTTTGTTTGTTTGTTTGTTCATTTGTTTGTTTTAATCTTTTTTCAAAGAAATAAAAGAAATTATATTAACTACAACAGACTGGCCTCTGTGTTGTTTTGGGCCTTTCGTCATATCGTGTTGTTTCGGTTTACACGGTCAATGAAAAGTAATCAAAGTTGCTGACCTTTATTCTCTGAAAAAGAACCCACTAATCTCACTTTAAAGAGCACAGGAAATTCAATCCGGTTAAAATACAGAAGGATATTTTGGAGTTTTAATTTGAAAATGTCTCCTGGGATCTGTGGAACTTCTCAAAACATTGAGCCTTGCCTGCATTTTGTGGCCTATAAATGTATGGTAGGATTTTTGTAAGTGCTGCTGTCGAAATATTTTATGTCTAAGTTTGTTTGGTGTTATTAAAGCTCATCGAATTGGCTTCACAGAAAACATTCAAGATTTGATTCAATTCACCGTGCGGTCTTCAGAAATCGATACTGACGTCAGGTAATAGAATTGCACTTTGAAGCGCACAGTTAGTCTTGATTAAGTACCACAACCTACGTTTTTGTGTTCAAGGACAACCTAGTAATGCAGATGCAAAAGATTTCATGCTGGCCCAACAATCAGTTATATACAGTGAATTTATTACCTGAATTGAGGGAAATGTGCTAACATAATTTATTTTTGATTCTTTTGAGTAATAACAGTAATACATCTACATTTAAAGCCATTCATTTTCTGCTGAATGGGTTAAATATAGAATTAGATCCATATGCAGGGGGCAAAAAAGAAGGGGAAAAAATAGCTTTGTGCAATTTGTTTAGAAAAAAAAAATATTGGGGGCATTTTAACACAGTAAAAACTTCTGTCCACACTTACAATGTGTTAACGCCTATTATCTGGTGAGAACTGATTTAAACATGATAAATTATCACTGAATTAAAATCGTAACGAATAAACAATCGAAAACACCATGTGCTTTGCCTCAGCACCCCTGGTTACTTCTTACATAGCTCAGTTTTCAAAGGGAAAACAATTTGATTGTGTCAAGCAACAAATCAGAGGCTTGTGGATTTGGCTAAGGCAACAGATTCTGCATCTACAAACATGGAAATAACTCCAGCAAAGACAATTTGAGTACCTTGATTATTATTTGAATAATTCCAGCAAATAAGGCTAGAAAATTTTGAATACACTTTGTAATTTGTTTGATAGGCACGGCAGTAATTTGTTTCAATTGTATCGGGTACACTGCAAATGGGATGACATGCAAAAATAAAAAACCCCAAAGGATACTCTCTGATTGGATAACTCAGAGCACAGCGTGATAAAATGGTTAGCTATTGGCTATTTGTTTTGCGATAAATTTAGTTCTATTCAGCCTCAGTTTCACCACAGTCAAGCCTTAAAGCGACCTTTGAGTTACCGAACTCTCGAAAGACTAACTGTAGTAGGAAGTAATTCCTCAATGACGGCTGAACGGAGATGGGAATGAAAAAAATCGTTTCAGGTCTTCTCATGATGGGTTTATGTGGACTGACCTTCAGTCTCACTACCAGACATATCTATGTGAAGACTAACATGTCTTGGTATGACGCTCTAAAGTTCTGCAGATATTACTACACTGACCTGTCCAGCATCAACACCCCAGAGGAGTCGCAGCAGCTCATCACACCTCTGCAGTACTTTTACGATGATCTGTACAGCTGGATTGGACTTCACATAGAAGCTGTACGGGATGGCTGGATGTGGTCTGGAGGAAGGAAACTTTCACATAAAATGTGGTCTGTTGGTGAACCAAACCCTCAAACTGTACCCAGCTGTGGCGTCATGAACCGTTTAAATTTGCAATGGTTCAGTAGAATATGTACAGAGAAACACAGTTTTTTCTGCTTCGAGAGGGTGCACGAGATGATCCACGTGAATGAGAACATGACCTGGGTAGAGGCTCTTAGGTTCTGCAGGTCTCGGTACTCAGACCTGGCCAGCGTGGTCTCTGAGAAGGAAATGGCCCTGGCAGCGTTGCAGAGCCGCGCGGCCACGACGGGGAACGTGTGGATGGGTCTCCGCTTTTTGGCCAAATACTGGCTTTGGGTGAACGGAGATGCGATGGAGTATCAGGCCTGGTCTGAGGGGCAAGAACCTCAGTGCCCTGGAAAACTCCGCTGCGGATCCTTGGATTGGAACAACCAACTTTGGGAACCAAGAGACTGTGAAGAAAAGCTGAATTTCATCTGCCTCAAAAAAGTGGAAAAAGAAAGTACTACTACTACTATTACTACTACTACTACTACTACTACTACTACAAGTGCCTCTGAGTATGACTATATTGATATCTATTAGCTGTCTCTTTTCAAATTCATTCTACATGCATTATCTGTTTAGACCATAAGAGTGCATAGTCATAGACAGGAATATCTTTATTATTATTGTTGTTGTTGTCGTTGTTTTTTATTATTATCATCTTTGTTATTATTATTGTTATTAGAGTTCATTCAGAGGCTTCCCTCAGTGCACCCTTTTTATCCTCTTTATTTAAACTCTAAGATCTCACAAAATCAGAATACTAAATTAGCTGCACAGAGATTTTCACTGTTGATTTTTTTTTTTTTATGTGTTTCAATATTTATTGAAGCTGTGAAATTGTCACAGTAGAGGTTTTCACAATAGAATTTCCCTTGATGTACCATTCATATATTCTTTATTTAAACTCTCAGCTCTCAAATAATGAGAACAGTGAATTAGCTATGCAGAGATTTTCATTGCTGAATTTTATTTCATATGTTTCGATATACAAGAGATCAGACACAGAGATGACCCTAACAAATTAGTTCCAACCATTTAACAGATTAGTTCTATCCGTTCCAAACAGGACTTAGCTCTAGACAACACACAGATGAAAAAAAAAAAGAAAGTTAATTGTTCTGCACTATGCTTGAGACGAACAAATAATTACTACTAGTGCTTGAAATTTTTTGAATTAATTGAAAACTCTTAATGTTAAGCCTCAAAGCACTTCTAATAAAACTAATTGATGGACTGTGGTGCCACATGACAGTCAATCTTTCTCAAATTGGCAAATTTTGATTTTATGCGTGTTTCTCTGCTTTTGAGTGTGTATAGAGTGTGTTGTGTGTCAGTAGAAGGAGGGGTGCTGTTTCTAAAAGACCTATTGGGAAGAGAAATTGCAAAGCAAGACCCAAAAAGCTCCATGTACATCCTACACGCACACACACACACACACACACACGCACACACACACACACACGCACAAACAAACAATGGTCCGATTAGGACCAATATGGAAATCTCATACAGTAACTGAATACGCCATTACGTGGTATCCGTGTTTGAAGCTATGAACCTAGAAATGGTTGTGAATTTAATTTTGGCCATAATTCTTAATAAAGACTTTTATTGTTTAACCGCTTGTTATGGTGGATGCATTTCCTCTGTTGCTGCAAATTGTGTAGATAAATATAAAATGCATAGAAAATGGTTCAGAATTACTTACTGGCATTTACATTGTAACGGGAAGCGCGTGTAGCACTTTGAGATGAGGGAAATATTTCATGCATGAGCGATTTTATTACATTTTTCGTCCATTTTGATCTGTGATGAAATCACTTCCGGGTTGAACGCCGAAGCAAATCTGAGATTTACGATGAGAGGACCATACATGTAGGGAATTTTGGTTGCAACGGTTGGGGCCATTTCAGTATACAATTGGCAGTACTGTTTCATTAATAATACACTGTCAGACCTATTGATAATTTACAAGCCAGTCTGTCGCTGATGAAGCAAACCATGAATGCCTTAGCTGCCTCGGTCTTATCTGAACGCTAACACTGACAAGCTCTCTAGGCAACAACTGGTTTTTCAACTTATCCTGGCAATGAAGCAAAACTGGACGGCTAGCGTGAACTGTTAACTTATCTGTGATCGACAGCTGTTTTCATCGGTTATATACTTCCTCTGGTAAACCCGTTAAGTGTATGGTAGCTCGCTGGAAACTCTCCGTTTGTCACTTAAAAGCTGCTAAAGTAGCTGTTTTGATTTACGTTTCTTTTCTGTACGTGATTTGAAGGCCGTTTTAATAAGAAGTCGCGGTGCCGCTAAACAACCATGACATTTAGCCATGTTGGGGCAAAATGAATAAATAGGAAATTATTTTCTATCCTGACATCGATTTAATTCCATGGAGGGCATACTTGTAAAATTTTAGCGTAGCCTACGCTTTAGCCATCACGAAGCTAAAGCCAATGCTAGCGAAGTTGCCATTCCTCTTGCTAATAACACTAGCTTTTGGAGTTGATCATCACGTCTCTCAGTGATAACTAAAAGACTCTCTTTTAAGTAAAGCCTCGCAGTTCAATGTCCCTCGGAAGGGCGGACACTGGTTTTCTGCTTCTTTCGAGCTAAGGTGAGTAATAACTTAAAACTAATAACCAAGCCACACTTTCATTGCTGTTTGCTACCTATGTTAGTTCTCCGCTAACAGTTAGATGTGTACGCGTTTGTGACTGTACACATTGATTTGATCATCTGACATTAACCAAGCTAATACGTGGAATGATTAAGTGTTATTCTTCCCAAGTATTTATTCAGATGCATTTGCTTCTGAACGGGCCAAGTGTCTTTCGTGTCGAAAACGGAGGAAATTATTTGAGCTAACCTTACGACAGTAGCGGACAATATTGCGGATGCCGGCTTCTGCTTCTAATTTCGCAAAATTAACACATCACTAAGTGAAATACTCCAGTGGTGATTAATAGGTCCTCAAACAAACTTGTAAGTGATCATGGTATGGAACGCAGCGCAACGAGAAACGCTTTACAAAACCCCATCACGCCAGTGACGTTGGCAGATACTTATAGCGATGTCTCCACACGACCGGCATATAAACTGAGTAGATGCTTTGCGCCTTTACGTGAGCAATTGCTAGATTGTGGTGATAGTATAATAAGATCAACTGTACAGCTGCATAGTTAAGCATTCTGCTCTCGTCTCAACGGTCTTTGGTCTTTTCACAGGCGATTTTCCCTTTAAATTTGAAAGTGAATTCTAGACACCCGCATATAAGCGCGCGCGCACACACTCGCAGACTGGAGAGTGAGTGAGGATGCCGATTCCTCCTCCACCCCCTCCTCCTCCTGGTGGGCCTCCTCCACCTCCTACCTTTAGCCAGGTTAGTCTTGCATCATATGTTAATGTCATTGTCATTTGCTGTATTCTACTAAATGTGACTGAAACTTACTGTAAAGTAATACTGAGGTTTTCATTTATACGTCATAAGCGCGTGGCCCCTTACGGGTCGTCCCATGCCTTTTTTGTGTGTGTCAGGGGTTAGAAATATCAATGTCTTTTCACTGTGTGTATCAAAGTAAAAGCCTCTTTTTTAAATAAAAAAAAGAGAGAAGGAAAGGAAGCAACAGGAAAATGGGTTAAATCTTAATGGTTGACATTTGATATTCTTCTGTCTAAGGAGGGAACACAACTGCAAATATACATGTGATGTTTGTCCCCCACCCCAGGCAAATACAACCCCTCCCAAGTTGAGTCGAGATGAAGCTAGAGGAAGAGGCGCGTTGCTCTCTGACATCTGCAAAGGGGCCAAGCTGAAGAAAGTCACTGCCGTTAACGACAGGAGCGCACCTATGATCGAAAGTACGTGTCCACAGTGACCTCTTATCCCTCTGGTCTATAGGTATCTCTACCACTAAGATGCCTGTAGAGATCAGGGGGGTTTTTTTGGGGGAGGGTTTTTTTTCACCACAGGCCAGAAAGTGGTAAAGTGGTCAGGATCTGTGGCTTGATAAGCCAAAACCATAGTTTTGTTGATTGGTTTTTGATTGGTGTTTGTAAGTGTCACTCAGAGTTGTTATTGAGAGGTTCTGGGATCTGTTTTGGGCTTAACAGAGCCTAAAGGCAACAGTGGGGGCGGAGCCAGCAGTGGAGGAGGTGCAACTGGAGCCATGCAGCCAATGGGAGGGCTGTTCCAAGGTGGCGTTCCTAAGCTGCGACCTGTGGGAGGTACGAGAACTTTTGCTTAAGTTAGTGAGTAATGCGTAGCTATACACTGTTAGTTACATAGCCTTATACACCATGATAGAATCACCAGATTTCCATGGTCAATGAGGAAAAGTTATGAATGAAATACAGTATTTTGCAAACTACATTTCCGAAAACATGAAAGAATTTGGCCTGGCTGTTATGTGTTAAATAAGGATATTGCATTAAATATGAACTTCTAGAGCCTCTTAGACCATGTTTCAGTGACACATTTTCATACTTTGTTGTGTGTTTACATTGGTTAAATATTTTGGTTAAATTAACACGATATACATTTTGTTTATGAGACTCGTGAGAGATTTTGAAGTAGAATGTATGTATTAATCGTGCACATCTTGTTTAACCATGAGTACTGTGTAAAAGACAGTGGTGAAGACAGTCTGAATGAAATTTCTCTTCTCGCCGGTTATTGTAAAACGTACCTTGAGATGTATCAGAGGCTTTTGGACCTTTGAGAATTGACTGAATGTGGAACAGATTGAGTTTTAGTTTCAAAGTTTTTCACTAAGTACAAAAGTACTTTATTCCTCTGGAGGAGCAGACTTGCTTCAGGGTTTCTGGCCGCTGAAGTAAACATTGTCTGTCTCTCTGTGTGTGTGTGTGTGTGTGTGTTTTCCTCAGATGGCTCAGTGGGTCGGTCAGCGCTGCAGCCCCCTGGTTCCCGACCTGCCGCCCCACGCCCTCCTGGTCGCCAAGACGACTCCGACAGTCCGGCCCAGCAACCCTCTCCCCCTGAGCCCGGTCGTTCCCAGCGCCCGTCGCTCCCCGACTTGTCGCGCCCCTCTAGCGGAGGCAGCAGCCCCTCTAGCGGCATGAAACACAGCTCTTCTGCACCCCCTCCTCCCCCGCCTGTGTCTCGCCGTGGAAACGCCCCGCCCGCTCCGCCCCAGAAAGCCGCCGCCACGGCCACCCCCTCGTACAACCGGGAGAAGCCCCTCCCACCGACTCCGGGTCAGAGAGGCCCCTCCCCCGCACCGACGCGCGAGAACGCGCCCCCACCGCCGGTCAAGCCTCCCCCCTCCCCCGTCAGCAACCGTTCCTCTTTGTCGTCTTCTTCCTCCTCCTCTCTGGCTCCGCCTCCGCCTCCCTACCGACAGCAGCTGGGGGTCTCCAACGGCCCGTCCAGTCCGGTGAACGAAGCCGCGCCAGAACTGCCCCAGAGGCACAACTCCCTCAGCAAGAAGACGTCTCCGGGCGGGCACACCCCGACTCGCGCCCACGCCCCACCGCCACCCCCCTCGCCCACCCCGCAGGCCGCCAGGCCTCCGCCCCCGGCACGGGACCCACCCGGCCGCGGAGCAGGTGAGACGCCGCCATCAGCGAACCCTCTCCCTCTTCTTGACGTTAGCAGATACAGCTTAGCTTAGTGTCGGGTTTCAGCAATTTCAAGAGATCGCGAACCGAATGGGAAAAAAATACGATGCGTCTGGCCCTTTTTGTCCAGAAACCTGAACTAGGCAAACACAGAGTGTAGTCAGAATGTTGTCAACTGTTTGTTTGGTTGTGCTTCAATCAGCGCTTTTCCCTCCATTATCCAGCAACGACAACAGGAAACATTTCCCCTCTCCGTTCTCCCCTAAAGCCCCACCTGTGACTTGAAATTCGATAGTGAAACGCTTATTCGTTTTAAACCTGCGCGCTCGGTTGACGGTAACGGACTCAAATTTCCGTCCGATTTGTAAGCGAGGACCTCAGAGCTGTTGAAGCTGAATAATCAGCTTGATGTTTGTAGAGGAGTGTGAAGGGTGTGTGTGTGTGTGTTGTGGCACACACACACACACACACACACACACGCACAGTTTTGGCGTGGCTCAAACTCTCCAGGGCTTTTGTTTTCGTGAGAGTTTTGTGGAGGAATGTGTGTGTCGTAAGTCACCGTGTCCGGACAGGTACAGAAGACGTGATTCATCGTTTTTAGACCGTTAGGGCGCAGCAGTAATGCCGCGTTTATGGCACCTTAGCATCAGAACTCTTTTCAGTCACTTCGATGTCATTTACTTAAAGTCTGTCCCTTTACTACTGTTACTGTCCCCTTGCTAAAGAAAACCGCGTCAGTTCAGATGCTTCTGAAGAGAGAATGAATAATGTTTATCGCTCAGGTGAAAGGATTGTCCTGCAGTACACCGTGGGCTTGACTGAACGGTGCCTTTAATGTTTTTTTAAACATGATCACTGACACAGCACAGGGTTTTTCACAGGATCCTGACTTGTTTCGCAATAGTTTTGGCAATCTATATCGGTAATTCTTAAATTATAATGTTCTGTGTCTCTCAGCAGGCTAGTCATAAAATGCAGACCTACATTTCAGCAAGGCTTTCATTTTAAAAAAATGCTCCCAGCATTCATAATGTGACTGAAAACTCGATTGCATGTCGTTACTAAAAATGTTCAGTGATTTGTGTCTGGGACTTGGTCAGGCTAGGTTCACTTCAGCTGAACAGTGTAATCTGTGTGCGTTTGTGAAGGCTAGCAGACTAGACTTGGCAAAATTAGCTGAAAACAACAGAAAGTCTTGGGAAAAGCATGTAAGACCAGAACTACATTAACTTACCCCTCTTGGTTTATGTGTGTGGGTTTATAAACGGTGCCCTGTGCCAAAGCAGAGCGTTTCTACGAGGACACTGTGTTGACATCCTGTTTGTTAATAATTACCGTTTGTGCCAAACGCAGCCCCGCCGGTGCCCGGGCAGACGACGCGGAACGGGCGCGAAGCTCCTCCCCCGCCGCCTCCCTACCGGACTCACGGTAGCCCCGCCGACGCCCCCAGCCGAGGCAAGCCCCCTCCTCCCCCCTCCCGCACCCCAGCCGGACCCCCACCCCCACCCCCGCCTATCCGAAACGGACACACCTCCATCCCCCGTTCCTTCATAGGTGAGTCACTGCTCACTTTCATTCAAACCTTCCATCTCATTTCTCTACTCCTCAGTTATTCATCCAAGCAACCTCCAGCAAAACAGCGTCGTGAAAAGGGCCAACCCCCCGGCGTTGGATTTTTGAAAGGGTCTGACGGTAAAACTCGGAGAAAATGTCAGCACAAAGGCCTACAAACGAATCTGTCGAAACGATGCCAAGCCTCTTTTGTGGAACCGTTAATGCTGTTAGGTTTTATTACTTATTCGCCTTCACTTTCTAACTGAGGAAGGATTTGGGATTTTGTTTTTGTTGTTTTTGGTTTTACAGGGAAAAACAAAGGTGTTTTCTTTTCAATAACACGGTGGTTGGTTTTAACAACAACAACAACAACCAAAAAAAAAAACAAACCCTTAAGTTCCTCTCACCTCGAAGAGCCCCGCTCTTGTTTACAGCGATTAGGCCATTTGTTTGAGGATCAGTGATGCATGTGAAACAAATCAGACATTCACTGTTTTATTTTTACTGCGTACCAGTCGTATAAGGAGAAAAAAAAACCCTCTACAGACAAAGGAACAGAGATCCTATTGTCGGCAAGCCGTTAGCGGACTTGGGTTCTGTAAGAGATATTCAGAGGAAAATGGCGGGCGATTATAAACCCGTTGGACCCTCTGGGGTGTTCTTACTGTGGTTTTTAGACTCGGTCGTGATTATAAACTGTTGGACCCTCTGGGGTGTTCTTACTGTGGTTTTTAGACTCGGTCTTTGGTCTTTAGTTTAGTCTCAGTGGCTTTGCCTTTTTTGTTTTCATCACCCCTTTTTTTGTTTGTTTTGTTTTGTCTTGTCTTCTTACAGATGATTTTGAATCCAAGTATTCTTTCCATCCTCTGGATGACTTTCCCCCTCCAGAGGAGTACAGGCATTTCACTAAAGTCTATCCCAGCAAAGCCAACAGAGGTGAGTCCAATCAACAAGTTTTACTTAATCCTGTAATTTATGTCATTCAAATGAGTGTTTCTGGGTTCTCTATAGGCTTGCTTTGATGGTGGTAAAGTCTATGAATTGGCATTAGGTTAAGGCTGTTGAATTGTTCTAAAAAAAAGTTAAAAAAAAAAAAAAAAAGAAAGAAAAAGACGACAGATGTGGAATACCAGCGACTGTTTATAGTTAGCGGTTGCCTTTGTCAGTAATATGTTTTTGATTTTGGAGACGAGTTGCAGATTTGAGGGATACAAAACAACGCATACCGTAAAACAAACGCGGCCTATTACGCTAGGCTGGGCCAAGCGTGACATTAGGATCAGAACCGTATTTTAAGATTACAGGTTCGAAGCCCGGCGAGACCCACGGGTTGGGTTCAGTTTGGGTTCTGCTGTCATTCACCAAGAGCACGGCTGACCGCGTTCTAGGAGAGTCGACCAGACCGGGCACACTCCCCGTCACTGGTCGTCTGAAACTCCTGGCATTTGATTGGTTGTTTACAGAGACGCAGGGGTGTTATTAGGAAAAGAGGGCAGCGCCCTTACACAAACTGTTACCGAGCGACGAGGTAGCAAAGCGAATCAGACGACGCTCGCGGCTCCGTCCGATTCTTTTTGGGGGTTTGCGTTTAAAATGCTCTCGAGTCCTGGAGTCTGAATGTGTTTCTGAGAAGCAGGCAGAGGGATTAAGAGCAGGCCCTGCACCAAACTGGCTATTAAAAGAGGGCTCGTCTTTCAGCGAGGCCGCTTAACGAAGCTTAATTAACTCTTAATTAATTAATGCGGAAACGGCGCGGACGGCCTTCGCGGAAGGACCTTCAGTGTGCTCGTTGTGTTGACGGAGATCAGTTTGTTTTTAATCTGTTGTTCCTCTCTTGTTTATTTGTTTGTTTGTTGGTTTGTTTTGTGGTGTTGTATTCTTGTATTTACTCTGACTGACGGTTCTGTTTTTGTCTTGTCCTCCAGTGATGAGGGGAGCACCTCCCCTTCCACCTGTTGGGAGATGAATCTCTGACTCGCTGTCACCTGTGCCGCGTGGGAGGCAAGGGTTACACACACACACACACACACACACACACGTTGACAAACACTGACTCACACAGACATGCATGCATGAGCACACACACACACGCCTACTGACAAACACTAACTCACACAGACACACAAACTCACACACAGATGGACAATCTCTTGCACACACGCGCACACACACACACACACACACACACACACACTGAGTCTGCACCTTAAAGTCCCCCCCCCTCCTTTATTGGACTACATTCCATTTCACTAAAGCAAAGCCCATCTCTCATGTGTGTGAACACACATATACGAACTCAAACATCACCCTCTATCACAAAGCAATGGGATGCTACTGACAACGGGAGAGAAATAGGCCCATAGTCCTTTAAAAACAAAACACTTTTTTGTTTTGTTTTGTTTTTCACATTCAGCAGTCTTGTGAATGACAGTGTAATGGTTGAAGTTTGGCGGCTTTGGTCATACCCATTTCTGGCCATCTTGTGGCAGGGAGCATCACTGATCCTGCCCAATGGTAGTGCCTGACACTGCCAGGCAAACACAGGGATTGTTTTTAACAGGAGGGGAAGGATCACATGACCAACACAGTTTCTTTTCTGTTTGCCCCCCCCCCCCCCAACCACCCTTTAAGAAAATGCACTGTGAATATCTACACCTTACCCTACATACAGCAGTACTGAGAGAAACTCGGTATGTAATTGTAAAAACTACAGTGACTTAATCGCGATAGAGTTTTGTTTGTTTTGTTTTGTTTTTTTCCTTTCTTTCTTTGGAAACACAGCCTCTATGACGCAGGGAACATCCCATACCTTAACGTTCTCTCAGGGGGGCGGGAAAGTCGGACTGAGGACAATATTTCTGCTGTGGGAGTTGAAAAAAAAAAAAAACAAAGAAAGAAAAAAAAAGCTAGAAAAAAAAGAGGTGTTTCTTTTACACGATTCTCTCCAAAAAAAAAGTGCCAACCGAAGTAGAACGGCCTGTCTTTCCTCCCCGTCGCTACGGTAACCCCAGGCTTCCATGCAGAGAACCGTTTCCCCGTCGCGGCTCGCACGGGACTCGGGAGTCGACCGAGGCAAACACTAAAGGTTTAATGGCGCGGGAGACGCCAGCTTGGATTTGCCGCATCCCGAGAGGGGCGTGTCCGCTCCGTCTGCGTCCGCTCTCGTAAGTCTTCCTCGCGCCGGGGGGAGGGCCTCCGTAAGAGTTAACGCCAAGTCACGCTACGCTACGCTGTCCTGCACTAACGCAAGGCTAACCGTTCGCATGAGCTGCCTCTTTGGAGTTTTTTTTGTTTGTTTGTTTGCTTTTGGGTTTTTATTTTTTTTTTTTTTGTTGGAAGATGTGCATGAAACACAAAACCAGAAACGACACTACTTCGGGCACCACGGACAGTGGGAGAGGGGGGCGAACCGCGACGCGGTTTTGGATTATCGCTACGGTGCCGCTCTCGCCGCGGCGCGGGCCAGCTCCAGTGCTCTGCACAGAGGACAAACTTTGGACTTTATCGGACTCCACTTGCATGCGCGGCCACACTTTGGGTTTTTTTTTTTGCCTTAGCCTCTGAGCACGGAGAACACTGTCAACACGGTCAAAGCACCGACAGAAAAACTAAACTGACTACAGAGAAATACAGGGGACAGACTGGTCGACAGCGTACTGTACTGTATCCATTGGGCAGGATGCACTGGAGAGAATCCTTTCTAGGCATCTTTGAGGACTTTTACAACCTCTTTCATTTGGGAAGAACTGGACGTCGTCGTCTTATTTTTTTTTTTGTTTGTTTGTTTGTTTTTTGGATTGGGATGTAACTGCCTCCTTTTTCTAAAGCAGAATGGTCTCACAGTCAGATCAGAAGCGTCTGTTTTTAAACACAGAGGAATTGATCATTAGTTTCTCTCTCTCTCTCTGTCCCCCCCCCCCCCCCTCCTCCCTCTCCCCCCCCCCCCCTTCCTCCCTCTCCCCCCCCTTTCCTCCTTCTTCCCCCCCGTCCTCTCTGCCCCCCCCCCCCCCCCCCCTCTCTCTCTCTATCCGTTTAGTGTCTTCTGTTACATCCTAAGACACAAAAGCTGGGCTGGTTTTCCTCAGTAAGGAACGAGCAATTTCACTTGCTTGCCTGGAACTGCAACAAAAAGTGTTCTTCAGTTTATTGTTCTTTTTACCCTTTCCTGAGACTCCTCCTCATAGTTTAGCCAAGAAAAAAAAAAGAAAAAAGAACAGTAAAAGAAAGACTGTAGAAAGAGTGTGTGGAAAACCATTCCCTCGAGGCTGGTACTGGGGATCTGCTCTGTCGCTTCTCCAAATGTGGGTGGGGCTTGACAATGCCCCTCCCCTTCTTTACAATGCGCTCGCTATATATATATTTGCATTTCAAGCTCGATTGAATATGTCAAAACAAAGCTTCCGTTTGCATGGATGTCAAATGCCATATTCACTCCACTTCTCGAAAGCGAAAACCACATGGACTTAATGAACTGAAACTGAGAAAAAGAAGAAAGAAAAAAAAAAAAAAGAGAAAGGGACATATACAGCGCAACAGGAACAGTTGGCTGGTGTTTTTGGTCTCCCCTTCCCCAAATTCCATTGGCTGGTACAACCCCCCCCCCCTCCCCTCCCCTCCCCCCGCCTCCCTACCCCATTCTCTTCGTTTCCCCCTGTTCCCCTCTAAGGACCCCCCCCCCCCCCCCCCCTTTGCTGCTCTTTCGCCTTATGCACATTTACTATGTAATCTTGTCGGTACCAGATTTGTAAGAGAAAAAAAAAAGAAGCTAACTACACTAAAACAAACCACAACAGTGACGGGGAAAAAAGAAAAGAAATATTTCAAAACGTATATTTACTCAGTGTTGGGTAATTAGATAGTAATAGCTATTAATCTATTTTGAAGTTGTAAAAAAAAACAAAAAAAAAAAGCCAAAAAAAAAAAAATAATGCTTGTATTATAGTAAAATCATCTGGGAGCAAATGACTGTAACATTGAAAACATGATGATGAAGCCAATGACTAACCCTTAGCCAGCTGTTTGTCTGTCTGTCTCCATCATTAAGTGTCATATAACTCCCTCTGTCTGCCTCTCTCTTTCTGTCTGTCTGTCTGTCTCCATCATTAAGTGTCATATAACTCCCTCTGTCTGCCTCCCTCTCTTTCTCTCTCTCTCTCTCTCTCTCTCTCTCCTTTCCTGTCTGTCTGTCGCAGGGGTCAGTGTAGGTGTACTATATAAGTACAGGAGCGTAACTTACTCACATTGAGAGAATCTCCTTTTAATTAGTGTCATCTCCACTCCATTCCAAAGCTTAACTGTAGCCCTCCATACGTCTCTCTCTCACACTTCTCTGTCTACCAGCTACGTTGTGTCAGTTCAAATAAAGTCTAAAGAGGAAAAGAAGACAACCCCACTTGCCTGATGATGTCGTTCTTTGGATGAATGAAGGAGCTGAAGGAGGTGTGACATGTCTGCTAGGCCTGCTGTCTCTAGATAACGTGTTTTACCTCTCAGACATACACCTGAGGCTGGATCTTTAAATCCATGGGTTTACACTTGCGGTATGAGGGGAAACCTTTACTTTGACATGAGTGTTGACCTCTCATTAGAGACATGAACGTCATGAACCTTCCCGTGGGTGCCAACAGTGTATTGCCAAACTCACTGAAGTTTAGAGGTTGATATTCGGACCATTTGAAAGTGTCACAGTTTAAAACCTGGTCAGACTTCTGGTCTAGTTCCATTGTTTTCATATTAAATTCATACTGCTTGAATGGTACAACTGGTTTGGCACTCTCGCTGAAATTGCTTTCATGACAAGAGATTTTCATTTCCTTATAAAAATTCAGTTTGAATTTGACTAACTGAAATTCTGATCTTTAGATGGAAAATGTTTTATGTCTTCAGTTACATGTGTGCCTGTGAATAATACAACAAATAAAAAGTTAATGAAGTTGATATAAAATCACAAACATAACACATACAAATATCTTTACCAAAAAAAAAACCAAACAAACAAAAAAACCCCAACTTAATAGGTAGAATATATGAGGCGGCTGCTATTCTAACGACAGGAAGGGGAGGGGTAGCGATTAGCACTGCTGTCCCACCAGAACCAGGTCCTGGGTCTGATTCCCGGCCACGGTTCCTTTCCACATGGTGTTTGCGCACCTTCTCTGTGATTACTTTGGGTCGGTCCGTTTTCCTCCCATAGCCAAAAACAGGAACATCATCATCAGCTGGTCCTACCATTGACTCCAACCAGTGCTCCAGATCTGGGACTGGTCTGTGAGCACCATGCACAAGCTTCTCTCTGCTCCCTTTGGAACGTGTCACAGAGACCGTTTTCTCTCCAGGGATCGATAAAGGCTCATTACATTTATGAGTGCTTTAATTCTTTCCAATCTTTGAGAATAAATCCTCGTCAGTGTATGGCTGCAATGAGGAGTTTTTACTTCAAAAAACAGACTGAACTGCATTTTAGTCAGGACATGGTGCATATGGAACCTGTAGTGGCAGTGCTAGGCCACTAGAGGACACACTCTATATGTGAAGGCCTCTGATTCACCTGTTTGGATGGAAATGTAGTAACAGAGACGTGACACCAGAGGGCAGCATGGTTAAATTGAGCACTGGATTTAATGAAGCCCTGGTAATGACTCCATACAATATTGTCACATTGACAAGGCTGGCATTCCCCTCATTGTAAACAGCATCATAGATGTTCCTTGTAAACTCTACAGTCATAGTTGTTTAGTTTGATATTAATAAAAACTCAAAAGGAGCATTATGTAAGGTAATGGTAGCTCATTATACTACTTAGTTTGGTTTTGTTAGGGCTACGGATGTTATGCATTGTCCTAAACTCATAAAATGACCATATTTTAACTATAGTGAGGTGTTACCATGGAGGACAAGTTCAAATGATTGAGATGTCATAAGGTTTGGACCAGTTGCTTAGAGACCAGCAGGAAACCAAATGAACAGAGCTGTATTTTGCAAAGCCCTGTGCTCAAGGGTGCCCTGTGGATTTTTTTCAGGCTATGCATCCTCATATTGGTTTGCATCCCTTTGTAATTAGAGTCACACCTAAAATCATCATAATTGCAACAAGAGGACTCCTTATGTTATATTTTGGTGGACCAAATGTTTTTGTCTGAGATTGTTAATGTAAAATGGATGAAGGAAAACTTAATCTACAGATGTTTCTTTTATGATCCACCCTGAATTTGGCGAACTCCTCAGTGCATAGGTCATATGGATTGGGTCAAAACTATTGTCCATTTATTTTTTGAGATGGAAAAATGTAACGTGCTGGAGAAGCCAGTCAGTGTTCAGTGTTTCTGAATAAGTGTTTTGTGACATTTTCAATATCAGTTAGTTGCTGTAGATTTGAATGGGAAACTCAGATTCTGAGGGTGTTTTCATGTAGAGCCGATGGGAAATTCATTGAACAGACATGTTGACAGTAAAGGAACGCCGCATTTGTCTCTTTGATCGCATCTTTTTGTCACTAACAAACAACTGTTTGACAATGCCTCTGTGACTAGATAAAATATTTACTGTCCTTACAAACTCACACTCTGTCAGGTTTTAACAGGGAATGGGCTTTCTGCCAGTGGTCAACACAAAATGGTCATTTATAGAAAAGTGAAAACGTTTCCCGTAACCCTCTAAATCAGTAATGAAGTTCGTAACAGTGATATGCTGTGATATGCTGAAGTACATTCACATGTACATGTTTAGAGATCACACAGGATACAGTACAGAGCTTTTCTGTTAGAGGCGTTTTCTGTTTCAATGAGAACTGAATGTTAAGATGAACAATACATGGACACGGTTTAGACAACAGGCTATGCACAAAACAAGTTAAACTGGTTAAAAGAAAGAGAAAATCAAGTCATGATCTTTATCAAACACTCAAAGCACAGAGTGGAAACAAGAGAGGGGACATCATCACTCCCTGTCTTTTTAGTCATTTGTCCACTTTTAACTGTGGTTCAAAACATGTTTTCAAATACAGTGTATATTACTGTCCACGCTGGATGGAACTGATTCTCTCTTCTTCTTTTTTTATATGTATGACAAAAGCATGCCAACCAGAGCAAGTCTGACTTTGAATATCCTGTATTAAAAGCCACTCATAAATGCCATGATTATCAATTTCATTTAATAGATTTTTATTCTACAGTTTACTGATTATAGACAGTATTCCTTATGCAGACATAATGCAGGAATCAAAGATGAATCATATGTAAACATTATGAAGTCAGAAACTCGTGTCACTGTAACTGTGAGTACAGAAGCAGACAGTTCCTAACTGAGTAAACACTAATGTAAAATATACAGGGAACTCGCTCCATTTCGTTTTATCTCTTTCTTTGAATCTTCTGCAAATATGATTATTGAATAAAATTTACAGTATGAAAGTCAGTATTAACCAGTATGATAATTAAAATATACAGATGGTAGTGACGGACAGGTTTCCATGTTATTTAAGTTTGAGTGACACCGTATAATTGTTGTAGTTTATTGATGTGTGAAATGAGAATGATTTTAAAAAGTAGTAGTGCTGTGTATCTCCAGATCATACTTGAATATGCACAATTCCCAATGTTTTATTTACAGCAATGTTATTTATCACTGATGCAAAGACTCGATGCCAGAGCTTATTTCTGAGGACAGTGAAGTCAAAGACTCGGATAAAGAGTCCTCCCTTCTGAAGGATGTCAGGGACCCGTATGCAGAACTGAGGGGTGAATAAGACTTTCCCTCATCACTGACTGTGGAGAGAAAAAAAGAACATTAGCATCACTTATGTAATATTTGTATTCAGATCTTATTTAAATCCAAATCCAGCACTGAAAATACGAATTACAGTGATCGGTTTTCATAACTAAACTATTCATTAAAAGTGTGGTAACAGGAGAGGTATAATGTACAGTAAACATTTCAAAGTTAGGAAACAAACCCAGACAGTGCCATGTGATCAGGAAATAACGTGTAGGGGTCATAAACCCCCTAAGGGACATGATCCTTTTTACCCAAAAATTATTGACTGAAATAATGTTTTATATTTTTCAAAAAGGACATTTTTTGTACATTTTTTTTTTTTACATTCCAGCACTAGATATTTTCCCATTTCAAAGTCCTGGCTTTTAGCTCCATTTTATGCACTGCTAAGACAAAAGTCTCGACATCTGTTTGATCGTTTGTGTTGCCTAGTCAAATAATCGCCCCTCACTGACCAATCAGGAGTACATTTTCAACAAAACCTCAGAACAAGGTGATTAGCATAAATCTTTTACACTTGGTGTTAACTCACAGTTTATGTCCTCCTGCCGACTCTGTGACATCACCATTAAAGATTCTCTGTCTGTCTCATAATGACGTCCATTGTTTTGTGCCACCATCTCCTCTATTTTCTCCAGCAGTTCAGTGACCTGAGTTTTATCAGATCTGTTCTTGTTGTTCAGAACGTGATACCTGTTCCCACATTTCTCAACAAGCCACTGGAGAGCATCTCCTTCACTCTCTATGTGCTGTTCGATGGTTGTGTCTCCCAGTCGATCTCCACCTGTGAACACCACCATGGTGTGACTCCAGACGCTTTCACCAAAAACACCCATGTTGTCCTCTATTGATTTTCTCTCTTTCTCTTTGAATGAGGCCTCCAAGCCCAGGACCAGGAGAAAAGCATGGGGTCCTGGTGGACACATCAGCACACTTTTCACTGTTGCCTGCACATCTTCATCAGGTCCTTTCATTGGGTCCTCCTTCCACATCCTCCAGCATGGTGTGTCAACCACAGTGATCTGTTTCCCTGAAACTTCCCCTTGTCTCCTCAGACACTGGGTACTTCTTCTCAGGTCAAACACCCCTCTACCCAAAATGGTATTTCCTGAAGAGCTCTTTCCAGTTCTGCTGTGTCCAAGAAGCACTAATCTAATCTCTGAAAGCACACTGTCTCCTGTCAAAGAGAGATTACTGATCAATCCACTTAAATATCTTCTCAAGTGGTCATATAATCAAACATTCAGCCAGTTAAATTTTAGTATAATTTAATCAGTGACAATAGTTCACCATCTCACTTTATCTACAGAAATTTTGTACACTTAAAGCATAACTGAGAACATGTGATCAGTTGAGATTCCGAATTTTAAAAACTGGTAACTGCTTACCCAGTGACCTTTTTAGTTCATTCCTCTTTTTCTGTACTTTCTCCCTCCTGTCTTTTGCACGTCTTTCTGCTGCTTTCCTCTCCTCTTCTCTCTTCAGTAAAGCCTCTCTGAATACGTCATAATGACGTCCATTGTTTTGTGCCACCATCTCCTCTATCTTCTCCAGCAGTTCAGTGACCTGAGTTTTATCAGCTCTGTTTCTGTTGTTCAGAACATGATACCTGTTCCCACATTTCTCAACCAGCCACTGGAGAGCATCTCCTTCACTCTCTATGTGCTGTTCAATGGGTACGTCTCCCAACCAATCTCCAAAGGTAAAAACGATAATAATGTGATTATATACATCCTCCCCAAGCAGATCCAGGTGTTGTTGTGCAGCCTGTCTGTGTATCTCTTTATATGAGACGTCAACACGTATGACATGGAGGAAAACATGCGGTCCAGGAGGACACAGGAATGCACTGTGAATAACCTCCTGTTTGTAAATTTCAGGGGTGTCTTTTACACGAAAATGTCTTCTACGGCCTGGTGTGTCAACGACAACCACTGGTCTCCCAGCCGCTTGTCCGTTTTTTGGTACACACTTTGAGGTTCTCTGCCAGTGAAACTCCTCTCTGCCCAGAATGGTGTTTCCAACTGAAGTTTTCCCAGATGAGTTATACCCCACTAACACAATCCTCAACTCTGAGTTAGACTTTCTCACCCCTGTTTGAGGAAGAAGAAAATGATACCTGTATAACTTTCACATTCAATTAAATTATAACCTGTAGACTTTCCATCAGTTAAACGTAGTCAGATTTCATACACTGACCATCTTGCACTGTAAGTACTATATGTAAATAAACAGCATTTGTTGTGTCTTGTCAGTGCTACTCACATAAAGGGAAATTTCTCAATTATCTCAGTTAAATAGAACAAAATAATGATTAAAACAAATGAAAATCCTGTAAATGAACTCACCTATTTGTGCCCTCAGGTTCTCTCTGTGTTTTTCAGTCTTCATTTTCCTCTCACATGCATTTTTTTCATCTGCTCTCCTCTTCTCTTCTACTTCCTTCACTTTCTCTCCTTCTATCTCATAATGACATCCACTGTTTGCTGCTACCATCTGCTCTATCTTCTTCAGCAGTTCAGTGACCTGAGTTTTATCTGATCTGTTCTTGTTGTTGAGAACATGATACCTGTACCCACATTTCTCAACAAGCCACTGGAGAGCATCTCCTTCACGCTCTATGTGCTCTTCGATGGATCTCTCTTTAAGACGGTCACCAAAGGTGAACAGTACTAAGCTGTGATCCCAGACTTTGTCACCAAACATATTCAGATGTTCCTCAAATGCCAATCTCTCATCATCTCCAAAATAGCTGTCCAACCTTATGACCAACAGCAGAGCGTGGGGTCCTGGTGAACACCGGGACATGCCTAGGACTAGCTCTTGTTCAAACAGTTGTGAATTCACAGACAAAGGCAGGTTTGCCCACCAGCCTGGTGTGTAAACTATAGTGACCTGTCTCCCTGCTGTTTTTCCTCTTCTCTTCACACTCTGAACTGTTCTTCTACGGTCAAACTCGTCATTTCCCAGAATGGTGTTTCCTGATGATCTTTTCCCAGCTCTCTTACATCCCAAAAGCACCATCCTCATTTCTGACTCTGAGGAGAGCTGAATGTTCCCTGCGAATAGCATAATGTGAGATTGAAATCACTGAATTGGAAGCGGTACAGAACAAACATCCAATCAGCATTGAAGAAGTACACATTTAAGAGCTGAATTTTCCCTGAAAATGGGATTTAAATCAATGAATCAGAGACATTACAGGACAAGTAATGAATCGACAGAATGTCTTTTTTTACAGTGGTAAATACTAGCAATGCTGTTTGAACTGTACCAGTGTAAAAGGTATAATAATTGATTGTTTTGTTTAACTCACCAGGAGGGGACATCAAATCTCTCGTTGACATTGCTTCTCTTTTTGTTAATTGTTTATTCTGTGGCAAACTGTGTTAGTCTTTCAAATGAGGGTGAAAATAAGTCCCAACAATAAAGTCCAAACATTAAAATGTCTTTGAATTCCAATCAAGGACAATCTCAGATCTAAAAAAGTCCAAATCAAAAACCGGTTAGTCATGTATGTAAGCCAGGCTCTGTGTGACTCACTAGTTTCATGTCACAGTACTTTCTAAAACAATGTGTGTAGACCTTCATTTCTCCTCTTTTTATTGCTTTTTTATATGTTAAACACTTATATTCACGGTCTTAACATACATTTTTCTCTTCATGCATTTCCTTGATTTAGTGCAGTTTAACTGACCCCTTATTAACCAAATACAAGTATGGGTTGTTGTACAAAGAAAGTCAAATATTTTGGAAAACAGAGTAGCACACATAGTCACAGATTTATAATGTTGTTCCAAGTGTAATTTAAAAAGAGTTTCAATTTTGTCAAAGATGAGGAGAGTTATAACTTACCTGTGCGTATGTCAGTGAATAGACTGAAAGTGAAAACTCTTTTTTGTGCAGATATATCCTGGTTCACATTTGTTGAAACATTAAACTGGTTAGATGACATTGTTCAAACCATAATAATCAGATGTGAGACTTTATACCTGTGGAGATGTGTTCTTGTTTAAACACTATAACCACTCCTCCAGTCCTCTTGGTCAACAGACAACTTTTCTAAAGCATGGTGTTGGTTTACAGACAGTTTTCTCCTGACCTGGTTTAGATTTATACTGAAGTAATGAGACATACAGCAGGAGGTCATTTCTCAAGCATACCGTTCTTAAGGATCAGAGAAAAAAACAAAACAAAAAAAACTTGATTTATTTCCAAAAGTAGAAGACACACAGTAGAGACAGTCTCAGTCAGCATGCTTAGGACACCTATAGAATACAGTCTCAGTATGCTTAGATAGCTATAGAATATAGTTTCAATTAGCATGCTTAGGACATCCATAGAATATAGTCTCAATTAGCATGCTTAAGACATCTATAGAATACAGTCTCAATTAGCATGGGCTTAGACAGCTCTGAAATGTCCACATCCTAAACATTAGGTCAAGCTGAACAAGTTAAAATGGCAGAATGTCAACCCCACCCACTATGGAAACACTAGAGGTGATTTTCATGTATGACTTTAAATTTTCCAGTAATGTATAAATATATACTGTTTTACTGCAAAAAGAAGAAATTTAAAAGCAAAAATGTATCTGACAGTTATTTATCTGGAGTGTAGGAGCAAATGACCACAAAGGTGTGTTATACTGTTAAAGTGGTCAAAAATTTGAGCTTTACAAAAAAAAGAAATCAAAGCTTCTTCCTTTCAGTCTATGTAGCTTTGGTGTACACTGTGTGCATTTATGCTTGCAAAAGCCATTCTAGTTCTTTTATTATCACTTGTTTGTTTATTTAACTATGTTCAGTAATCAACGCCCCAAAAAAACCCATATGTCAATAGAATGCTTCTACCATGCTTTTAATTATTAGATTGTATTGACTCTGATCTATGAAGGAGTAGTTATAGAAAATATACAGAAGTCACATTTCTGTCAGGATGCAGCGAACAGGAGCCTGTAGTTGTATTGTTCTGCCACCAGAGGACACTATTTGCATATATAACAACCTTAAATGTGTAACAGGGGTCAGTTGGGAGGATACAGAGAGATTATAAAAATTACTTTTTTGTTTGTTTGTTTGTTTGTTTGTTTAGTGACAGACGTTGTTGCAAATAACACACAACCACGCATGCGCAGTTGAAAATGCCAAATCTCTCAGCTAGCGAACCCGCGCTCCTGTTTTCCTTTGTGTTTTAAAAGAGCATAATCAGCAATGAGATTTTTAAAATAAATACATTCAGCAATGACAGGAATAATATGGGTATATAATTGTACAGCTGCCACGTGCTCTCTACTTGAGTGTAAGGAAAACTACAACGGCTGGTATTACTGGAAACAAAGTTTTAATTTACGTGAAGCCACATAACTGTTACATGTGATACACACACACAGACACACACACGCAGTTGACAATGTTGTGACCGCCAATGTTAGATCTGCACATACAAAATGAAATAATCAGTTTTAGCCATCAAGAAAAGCCTTATACTGTATATACAATTACATCTCTAACAGCAGTTTGAGAAATGACCGTGGTTTAACTGATGGGATGTTAACTTAACGAAAATAACGGACTTCCCAGGCCGTATACGTATTGCACGTTATGTTCACATGAAAAACATCCGTAAAATTATTTCCATCGATCAAAAACCCTCAAGAGTAATCTCGTTATGCGCTACAAGTTGTTACCTAACGAGCCATACTTTAGGACACAATTTGATGTGTGATGAATTTTATTTTCATGAAAACAGTAAAACGAGGGTTGCGCGATATTTCAACCTATGACTTACCTCTCAACACGCGATCTCACGCTTTTTTCCGACGGAACGTGCAGAGGTTCTGTGAAGGAGTAGTTAAGGGAGTAGTTCAAGAAAAGAACAAAACGAACAGATCCGACGATGTCCAGTGCACCGCAGGAGTCTTCTAAACAGCAAATACTGACTGGTGACGCTTAAGTATGGCAAGATTCACTATCAACAAAGAATTCAATTTTAACTGTGATACAGATGCTCTCCTCTTAATGGAAAGGTGCTAACACAGACACGCCACCAGATGGGAGTATGGTTAAACGTAATGACACTGGAGTTACCGAGGGCCTGACGAGGCCTCTATCCGATACTGCCACATGTACAATGTTCACATTTATCTCCTCCTCTTAAATATCAGCGTACCGCAAATAGATCACTTATCCCTGGGTAGCGAACAGCTTTAATTATTTATTTAAATGTCAAAAAGGAAGAAAGACATAAAAGGGGCCTGACTTTTTAAAGCGTGTTTTAAAGCTTGCATCACGGATAGATTAAATTAATTATTCACTGTTTTAACTCACACAAGCACTGTATTTTCACGGAAGTGATGAAAACATAATGAGTTTTGGATCCATTCATGCCATAATGCAATCTTACGAGTATTAGAAACCTATCTACTTGTGCATGCTGTAAGTTCATGTGTCCCGAGGAAAACTCATTAACGTGAAGTGTTCTTTGATCAGCGGTTGACGAAATCATTTCCTCTCTTGTAAACAAGGTCAGACTCCTCGCCCTTATCAAGTCCGACAGATAGTGTCTCCTCTAGTGAGAAGTCTCTGGTCTCGCACAGTTTATGGTCTCTGTAAGTTCATGTGAATTTTTCAGACGTGATGTCAAAGAACGAAGAATTCATGTACCACCCTCTCCTGCTGACATATATGTGAATAACACGCTGCATCATGGCGCTGTTTTGTGTGCCTGTACAGTTCAGTTACTCCTGCAGCCATCTGTGAGTGATCAGCGCTTACCGCGTTAAACAGGTCTTTTAAAACTTGATGCACGCTGACTTTTCAGTGCTGTAATTTAAATGAAATAATGAAAAATACAGAATGAAATAAATCTGTGATTGGTCAATCACTGTGGCCTTTGGGTCTATGAAAGAACCAGATAAAAAAAAATGTAGGAATAATACTCAGAATCTAGTAAAAAAAAAAAAAAAAAAAAATCACGCTATTACATATAAAGATGCTTGCTGTACTTTTTTCTTGAACTCATGCAAATCCAGTATGTCTATATCTGAGAATAATAGACTTGAAAAGAACTGGAAATGGTTTGGGGCTGAGAGGGTTTTTCAGCTCCGTCACGCTGTTCACAAGTGTGCACACCTGAACCTGCTGAAATGGCTCATGATTTAAAATGTGTCTCCACAGACCCTCACACCTGAATCTACTGAAATGAACAATGCTCTCACCTCACAGTCACGTGACCTCCCTTCTCTACTTCAGGTCGGATTTTAGTATGACTTAAGTGATGTCGAAACTAGTCCATAAAACGATGCAACATTAATGACAGTATTTGTCAGCTTGCTCTGTCTATGTCAGGGAATTACCTTCCACGGAGTGAATCATTCACTCATACCTTCGTTCTCAGCATACTAATCTCAGTGTATTATCCACTCAAATAGTAGAGAAGAAAACTATCACTACCAAACTGCACTTGCAAAATTAAAATATGTGATGTATTTTAACCCCAATGCTCAGTCATGTAAGTACAAGGCAATAGCAAGTAATAATCCTATAATAATAATAATAATAATAATAATAATAAGTTTATTTAGATCCTTTACATGTCGATAACAAAGTCAAATCAAAATTACATTATCCATAAGTTCGAGGAAATAGATAAGTCTTTAGTCTGGTTTTAAAGGTATTGAGAGATTTGCCTGTGTAATTTCTGTAGGTAAACCATTCTAGAGGAAGGGAGAGCGGTAGGAAAAGGCTCGGTTGCCAGCGGACTTCTTTTTAACTCTTGGAATGACTAATAATCCAGAATCTTGAGAGCGCAGGGTGTGAGGGGGGTTATAGGGTGTAATTAAGTCAGACAGGTAGGAAGGCGCAAGCCCAAATTTTATATGTTAATAAGAGGACCTTAAAATCTGCCCTTGCATGAACTATGAGTTATCACACTTCATTTCCACCATGCAAAACATTTTGTAAATATATTTTTATATGGTAGTAATTTAAATATCATAGCATTATAGAATAGAATAGAATAGAACAGAATAATTACATTTCAGTATGTTATAAATCACTGTACAGTTAAATGTAAAGTTTACCCAAGTCTCAAGCCTCTCATCAGTTTGAAACTTACAATGCATTCCCTTGATTTCCTTGAGGACTTACAGGCCTAATGTGACTTAACTATTCACCCCCCAAAACTTACAATTTGTCAATATTTCAAACTGAGGCGACGGAAAGTTCCACTCAGGAACCTCGTATTGATGCGATAGATCAGGAGCCGTCTATGGGAAGTTTACGCAACAGTGTCAAATTAATGATCTGTGGAGGGGGGTGGGGGGGGTGTTTGTCTCATTCTTTGGACACCTCTCTCACTGGTACAGTAGGCCAGCGGGTAAACATGTTGTGCACTGGACTCTACAAATAGCAACTGACAGTAACTGTGACAGTGGTGTACAATGACTCCACACCATTGGCAGAGACTGGCAGTCACTGTTGTTGTGCAGGTTGGCGAGAGGTTCTCTTCTCTTTGAGCTTAATGGCATGTCAGGACGGTATGCGTCGTGGCCGACCGACGGCTTTGTTGTTGAAGCGGAAGTATGATTGCCGGCATACCCGGGGGGACTCCGGAAAATTCCGGCCCGATGCGGGTGCCCGGCCTCGCTGACGGACAAGCACTTAATGGCAGTCCTTATTTAGAGTGAGAGAACCGGACGTTTATCATCCATGACTCTACAAAAGGTGTCCACTACTTCATGATCCATAATTAACTCCCTGTGTTTTTCCACTAACCTGCCCGTACCTTTGAATAAGCCATTTGACTTCAGTCTCTCTCACACACACACACACACACACATATATAATATATATTGCTCATATTGCTCATATATGCACATATATATTGCATACAAATATATTGCTAGCATCACACACACACACACACACACACACACACACAAACACATATGCATATTGCTCATATGCATAGATCTGTGTGTGTGTGTGTGTGTGTGTGTGTGTGTGGGTGTGTGTGTGTGCATGTATGTTTGTGTTGGAGCAAAGTGTATGTACATATGTATGTATAAGTAACTGTGGTTCCAGAGTTAATTAACTCTGTTGATGAGTCACTGGCTGTATTACTGTACTGTGCGGGCATTGTTCAAGAGGACGGGATCCTGGCTGCTCTGTGGAGAGAGGGGTGAACACCGGGGCATGTTTGACAGAACTTCATTTGACCTGTTTTTCAAACGTTGATGCCAGCGGTTTGAGGCAATCCAAAGAGTAAAGTGTGTTTGCTCTTTTTTCAGGTCACCCCCGATTCTCTAACCTCAGCCTGGGACGCCGACTCAGACTGAGCTAAAACACATCCGCGATATCGTAACGGATGGAGTATGCTGTACCCATGTGAAGTATACATCCAGTCAAAAAGGGTGGTTCCATCGTCAGCGCTTTATAGCCCACAAAGAGAATGCACGAACTTTCGTTTGAGTTACCTCCTCCATATATTACTTCACAACCTCTGAGCAAAATTAATATTGTAAATCTAAGATGGAATAAACACTATATTAATATACACTCTAATGATAAATACAGAATTGACAGGATAGTGATTTTACTGTAGATTCAGGCATATGAAATTTTTCTGTGCGTATCTTCAGTAAATCCCACCGGACTGAGCGGTTTTAAAACATCAGGGAATTTGACCAGCATTGTTCAAAATGATGAAAGATCTGGTTTTGCAACTCTGTGTTGAGGGTACTCAAAGATATGGACTATAATACAAATCTTTCATTTATGTTTGATTAATTTTTTTCAATTAAAAAACAAAAATGAGGCAGCACCTCAATAAATAGTATTATTAAAAAAATTAAGGCAAACATGGCTCCTGGCTAGCGACTCGATCCAATGAACCTCCACCTTTGATAAGTTCTGTTTTTCCCTTCTTAGTCTTTATCCAGGGCAGAGATATTACTCACTGCAAGGCAGGGCCTTGTTGGACGCTGAGGTCACGATATCACACTAGCTTATCATTAACTGACGTAACAGGCTTGTAATGTATTAAACAATACTGGAGAATTGACTGGGAAGTTTATTTATTACTGTGTGTTGATTTACAATTCATGCTGTTTATCACCTCTTTACACATGACAGCGGCGTGTCTGTTTCTTGGCCCTTACAGGCAGGTTATTTTTGGGGGTCTTGCTGCCTTTCCAGCAGAATGCATGTTCATATTAGTGACCCTGGCAGATCTCTCCCGTTTTACATTCTGACAGACAGACAGACAGACAGACAGATAGATAGATAGACAGACAGATAGATAGATAGATAGATAGATAGATAGATAGATAGATAGATAGATAGATAGATAGATAGATAGATAGATGGATGGATGGATGGATGGGCAGATGGACGAGCGGACTGAAGGACTGACTGACTGATGGATTGACTGATTCATCCATTCATTCATTCATTCATACATTGGTCTACACCTCATGGCAGCTGGCAGTCCTGAATGACAGGAGCTCTGAGCACTCAGCGCAGGGACTAAGCACTATAGTGGCACTGTGGTTCTTCCATGAGAAGTCACCACAGCATGGGCGCCTGTTACCGAAGCCTTCATTTGAGCAGACAGGTGTGCGCTGCAGGTGGGAACATATAATCCAAGAGATCTCTTCACCGGTCTGACCGACCGTTTCATTTCCCGTGGGCTTCTCCTCCTCCCTGTTTGTTTGACTACCTGACTGAAAAAAAACCCCCAAAAAAACCCTGATTACATATCTGAATGGACGACATGTCGTGCTGATTCAGTGAGTTTTTCCAGTTGACTCACCGGCTGCAGCATAAGCTGTTTCTGTCCTGCTTAGCTGTCGAGAAAGTTTTTTTTTTTTTATGACTGAAGCTGGGCTTGGTCACTGGGGTGGTCTAACTCACATTTACCCTTGGGTTTCCACATCCTATGTTCATCCTCCTCAAACATGTTCCCTCTGTTTCTGCTATTATTTTACATTATATATTCTTTTTTGTCACGCACTACTGTCTCTTTGTATAGCTCTTAAATATCTGTTTTTCGACATCCTAGTTTTCTTTTGGCCATTGCAGAGTACATTATGGTTCTTATCAGTTCTTATCTGTTTTCTCTGTTATACTGTATGCATTGTGCTGTGACACTATGCTGTCTATGGAATCAAATCTGTGCGACAGAGACAGGAAAAAATCTCTTTATCAGCAGGTTACATAAGGGTTCTACTTAAAACAATTTTATATTTTTAATGCTTTTTAAAACAGATAAAAAAAAATCACATTGTCTATTATTTGTATTATTGTATTATAATACAATTCATTTGATTAGTACAATTTATTATGAAAACTTCATTTTTCTTTCTGCATACAAGATATCATGACATATATCTCACAAATGCTATGGTAGGTTACCCGCATATAATTCACCTCGTACAAGCCTGTCTGTCTGTGTTATGAGTCATCGTGTTTGCAGCTTCAGTATTCACTAAGTATTCAGAGAATAATTGATAGTCATATCGTGTGGCTTAATGTCGGGGGGGGGGGGGGGGTGGGAGGAGCTGGTTGATATTAATTTCTAACTTCCTCTGTCTCTCTGTCTCTCTGTCTCTCTCCCTAGCTCTCCTTCTCTCTCTCTCTGATAGCAATGTTTACATAAACCCAGTAGATGCTTACTTAGAAGCTACACCTTCTGGAGTGGAGGAGAGTTTTACACACAGTGCAAACATTTAGTTCAACGTCCAGTTCCGAGCTCTCGTTTAGTCTCCAGTTGAACTGCTTGATGACTATTGTATCCTGTTTAAATGCTTCTCTATGGCTATCTCCACAAGGAGACCCTGAAATCTCTCAGCGGACTTTCTGTGCATTGACATTCAGATTTCTTTCTGATTTCAATGGTTGAAATATTCTAGAGAGCAGGCCACTAAGAGGATAGACTAGAATAGAATAGAATAGAATAGAATAGAATAGAACAGAAAAGAATAGAATAGAATTCTGGTGTAGATGCAAATCGGAAATTTTCTAGTGAAAATCAGCATACAAACATAACCTCGCGTAAGACTACACACTGTTGACAAACAAGCTGTTGAGAAACAGAGCAACTCTTATGAGTGATCTTGCAATGTTTGTGAAACTACTACGTTACTAGAATGGCCGTGCCTTAAGGGGACTGCCAAACAGCAGGGAATCTGGGTGTATTTGCTCTGAGTTTTGTTTGTATACCGGTGCAAGTTTCAATGCAGTCTGGAACAGTCTCGATAAGCTTGAACATGGCGACCGCAATTGATAATACTCGTGTTTAAAGCAACGATCATTAATTCACGGAGAAATAAATGGAAGATTATTTACGCCGTGCAAACAGTTCGTGTTAAAGATGCTATCATATGCTAAATGTGTCAAAGCAATATAGTTAAGCGACTTCCAGGTCACGATAAAGGGAGTCGGTTCCATCACATTTATGCCAGCGGGATGGTAAACGACAACACCCTGGACTTTGGCTATGAGTAATCAGGGTTGCCTATCGTGATCATTTTTCCGTATGTATGAATAGACCTTTTTGTGACACCTGTTGTTTGACCTCTGAATAAAAATACGTGTAGAGAGGCATATATAATTTACAGAAAGGGAAACCGTTACCATGGAGGCAGGGCACCAAAGCACACAACACTAACACACACACACACACACACACACACACATCAACGCAATTAGAGGTGTTCCAATGAGAAGAAGAAGAAGAAAAAGAAGAGATAACTGGTCTCAGTGGAAGATAAAGTCATTTGGAGACACTGAGACAGTCTAGAAAATGAGAGTAATCCAACCAGTGTTTTTTCTTTTTTCTTTTTTTTTGGTGGGGGTGGTGGTTGTACATTTTGCACCAAATGTACCCTAGAAAACTGCTGGTGAAACGGATTCCTACATTTCTCCCAGCAGCCTGTACAAACCTCTGTTTCCATCTGCTATCAGAAACAGAGAGTAACTAGAAGCCACTGGTTTTAAACTGGTTTCGGTTTGATTCAGGGGTTTGTGGTTTAGAGGTTTTTGTTTTTTTTCCATAGTATTAGTAGTAGTACTTGTGCTGTTTAAAGAGAATTCTGCTTCTACGTGTTAGACCCCACATTTTCCCCCAAAACTGTCATTTCTCTTTCCCAAATGTGCCCATCATTCACAGATAGGTCTTGTGTGAATGTGTGAACAGACAGGAGAGACAAAGGGAGGTAGGGTTTGTGCAGGGTACTGAATGTTTTAAATGCTTATGTAAGACGTGCTTATGTAAGAAATTCATTCACAGGTGAAAAAGATGTGCAGGTCTGTGTTTCAGATTTAAAAACCAACTATGCTCCTCTAACCCGAATAAAACGACGACTCAAACCTGCAAAAAAAAAACGGACCCGCACGGACCCTTGGATTTAGTATAGCTTTTAAAAAGTCATATTGAACAAGGCCAGATTGTATACGAACTCAACCCAGTTTTCGTTGGGCTTTTTTTTGGGGGTGGTTTTATGCATAACAACAGATGGTTAAAACTCAACGAGAGTGAACGACAGGACAGGAAACCGAATTGTCTCCTCCTTTTGCCCCACTGCCACAGGTTCCATGTGCATGGCCTTGGCCCCTTGTCTGCTTTTGTGCAGGTTTGATCTGGAAACTTATGTAAGGGTGTGCGTGTGTGCGTGTGTGTGTGTGTGTGTGTGTGTGAGTGCATGCGTCAGTGGGAACGGTCACAGTCACTTAAAGCCTCGTTCGCTTGGCTCCCATTTATCAGTCTGAGGTGTGTCTGCCAGCGCACGAATAAACAACATGACATGTTTACGAGCAAGTACAGTCCGCACGACCAAAGTCCCTCCAAACGGCAGCCTACACAAGAGCAACAAGTGGTGCCAGTTCTGGGAAAAAACCCAACCCCCCCCCCCCGCCTCCACCCACCCCCTCCACCCAGCCCAACCATCCCAAAAAAAGTATTGCTCTAGAACCTGCTTCTCCTTACTCATCAGGGCATTTCATACTCTAAGAGACAGAGCAGAACTATTTATTAATGGGTGGTGTAGCGCAATCTATTACTAAGACACCTGGTGCTAAGTTAAAGGCGGTTCGTTTAAGCAAGATGAAAAAAGAAAAGCACTTTCTTGATTTCGTTACTGAGAGCGCTGATAGCTCACTGCATGCTATTTTCAGGCTAATGTAACACAGCACAGATATACACTCTTGGAAGCAGCAGAGTCTGACAACCTCGATTCAAATATACACTCCACACAAGACATGGAAAAGAAGACTTTCGATGTCCAAATGTTGTGAACTGTGCTGAAGTGACATGACCGTGCAAAGTACTCAATTGTGTACCGCAACCTAAACTCCATGTGAGATATTTATTAACTAACACAGCCTTCACAGAGTCTAACCATTTGTGGATATTTGTATGCTGTTTGCTTAGCAGGTCTTATGCTAGTAATTATTCATTTGAACAGACTGCCTCTCAGCAGAATGAGTTTTTGAGATGTAACTAATGAGATGTAATTAATGGCGAGTGAAAACGATGTAATCTGGGGACAGTGGGGGAGAGAACAACTCTGATGCCTTTAGTTTAGGGTTCTTGGGCTCACATCATCCCAGTTTGATGTTAAGACGCCTACCGTAGGGCAGTGGTTCTCTGAGGGAACCCTGCTTTGCACGTTTTCCGTTTTTCCCTGTTCTACCTACCTGACCGATTAGTGTGATTAACATGCTCTTGAATAAATCAGGTGTGCTCAACCAATCAAAAGTGCCACTGATGAGTTCAGTCAGGTAAGCAGAGCAGGGCTCCCACCAGGAGCAGGACTGAGAACCACTGCCATAGAGGATTCAGAGAAAAAAAACTGTGAGAATAGTGAAGGTGAGGTTTAAATTATTAATGTAAAGGCCACTGGGAAATTGAGGTGTATGTATAGTGCGTGCGTATATTTATGTATATATAAATATATGTGTGTGTGTGTGTGTGTGTGTGTGTGTGTGTGTGTGTGTGTGTGTGTATTAAGGGTGTAACGGCTCCGAGACCAAGACCGAAACCGCGATACAAACGTCCACGGTCTCGTGTTCCATATTCCATATTCCATACTCCAGAGCCGCAGCCCCCCCCCCCCCCCCCCCCCCCCCCCGCCCCAACTCACTGCCAACCGCTGCAGGTGCAGCCTGTTGAGCTCTCATTACATTACTAATGTAACAAAACTCATTTTTCATTTCACAGTTAACACTGTAACACATGTAAATCATGAAATTATTATTCTATTTAAAGTTACATCAAGCTGTGTGTATATATATATATATATATATATATATATATATATATACACACACACACACACATACACACACATACATACATACATATGTATGTATGTGTGTGTGTGTGTATGTATGTATGTATACACACACACACACACACATATATATATGTTTGTTTCCACTGTGTGTTGAGGTTCAGGCATGGCCTGCCTACTAAACCAGTCATTAAGAATTCTATGTCTAATTTTCTGTCACTCGTTTCTCCCATCCTCTGAACGACATCTGGAAAGTCGATACACTACGATGAAATCCCACGTAGGTAAGTGATGCTGGCACAAGCGTGTGTGAGGCAAACACTGAACGGTTCTGAATAAGACAGGACAGAGTAGAGGAGTCATTGTCTTCATATTCAATCTGGTTTATTTTGAATCTGTTTTCATATAAAAATAAAGTATGTTCAACATGTTTATGTTTTATGTACACACAGTACAATATACACAAACAAAAGGTCATCTTCAGGAAATATATATATACTGTATATATATACTCAGCTGGACCCATTTTTATGGTATCATAACTGAAATTTTTTCCTCCTGAGTCACACAATAGGGTACATTTCTCTTCTATTTGGCAAATGCACAGAAAAAAACACATCAACTGGTTGTTAACAGCTACATTTTGCTCACAAAGAAAGCTGAATGATTTTTAAAAAAACAAAAAAACAAAACAAAACACTGCAGATAGCATATTGTGATGGTGTAGGTAGCACTCCGCATTTTCAGTATGTTTGCTCTCACAGCAAAATTGTTTTAAATGGCTTTTCACTCCTTATAAATCTCAAGAAACATTCATACAATGACATGTTTTTCATGACAAATGTAAGCACACAGCAGTAGCAAACATTGGGCAGTTTGTGTTCATTATTCACACGACAGTAAAATGTTAGACCTCCCGATGTAAGAATACAATTAATAACACTCTGGGAAAGTGCACAGCTAAATACTTTTTTTGCATTTCATGTATCCAACCCATGTTATATTGAAGCAAGCGACTGTATCAAATTTGCTGTGTAGACAATTCTGAAATGGCTGCCCGGACAATAGTGGGAAAAAAAATCAGGCGCTCAAGGTCATGAACAGACACGATCGCTCTGCGTTTCTGGACAAAAGTCTCACTTCCTGAACACACACACACACACAAAAAAATATTACACACACCCAGGGGTCAAAAAGAAGTATAATTACACGCTCAGGCCGGCGTAAAATGTTGAAATGAGACTGTTTCCGTGCATCCCTACATGTCATATCCCTCTGTACCTTACAAAGACTTTCAGTATTTCCCCCTATGCTTGCTATCGTCCCCTGCATTCATAAAATGCTCGTACTCCAGCTCTTGTGATTCTTAGTTCAAACCCTTTGTTTCCTGACTGCTGACCGAACTACCCTAATCGATACCCTCCACTTGCTATTAAGGCATGGGCCTCCCTTAGTATCTATGACGTTCTCCGCTGTTGCTGTCCTGTCTCAGAACAAGCAACCTCCTGCTGGGATGGATCCCGCCCTGGGAAATTGGTGGAGGATCATTGCCGCTTCCCATCTGAACCAAAAACTGAATTCACCCTGGACATTTCGGAATTTCAGTCTTTTGCATCGGCACATGTTGGTCGCATTGTGGCCCCAACGCAATTTCATTGGATTACCCATTCAAGGAACATTGGCAGAAGCTCCGAGAAGTCTGTAGTCCAATTAAGGAACACTGATCAGGGGCTGCAAAAAGCTTCCTTCAAGCTTGGTCCCCCCTTTGCCACTGTCCGTTGAGTTTAGTCAGTGGTTGGTCCCATATCGACCCCTCCTTTGGGTCAAAAGGCCATCTCTATGGCCAGCTGGACTGATGAGTTCACTTGGCTGCCCTGTAGACCGCCAAGTCTAGGGGCTCCTTGCTGGGAACACACCAGTCATTGGGTTCCTGGCTAACTTTATAGTGCCGTAGGGCGGTCTTGTTGAAAACGGGGAGTTTCTCCACAGAATCTGTTGACAGTGCCTGAGAAGAGAGACAGACCTCAGAATGTTAATGACTATGCAAATTGCACAAAAATGTATGCATATTATGGTTTTGTTTTGTTTTTTTACAGGCTATAATGTTGTTGTATTGTCGCTGACTTGAAGAGTTTAGGTTGTATCATGTAGGATTTATTGGGTTAGCATACATGGACGGGGTGCTATAGCATATGGCACAGGCTAGACACATTATAATCAGGAACAATTCCTTTTCAGAGTGCTGAATCTTTAGATCTACATACCTTCATGTGAATGACGGCATCTACACCAAGACCTTCCATTGGATAAAGCTGGAGATCACCTTGGAAGTAGCGGGCATAGAGTCGAGAGATTGGCAGCCCATACCCAAAGCCAGCCTGGTGAGAAAGAGATCATATCATGTATCATACCCAATACACATCCATCACTACAACCCATCACATCAGTACCAGCTAACCCAGTTCTAGATGACCCAGTGCCAGCTAACCCAGTATTAGATAGCCCAGTACTAGAGCAATGCAAGACAACGAAATCAGTGCTGAGCTAGATAACCTAATACTACCCATTGCTAACCCAGTACCTTATTTTTGCCCAAAACAGTGGATCTGCTGTCTAAGAGGTCAGCTGTAATACTTGACGGTACATGTAGTACCCTACTTTGAAGTGGTGAAGACTGTTTCCTATGTCTTTGTGATTTTATGTGTTCTCTGTACACTTACCAGTGGGGCCCGCTGGTGGTTTCCAATAGCTGGTCTAGGTGCTGTGGAATACATGTAGCTGAAAAGTCTTTCAATTTTTCTGAAAGGGACACCGCCACCTCTGTCGCTCATCTAAATGATACAGAGAGAAAGAAAAAAAAGAAAAAAAAACCCCCAGACTTAGAAACCGGAGTCAGTGAACGGAGGTTCAAGAAACTTTTTTGTTAATCATAACCGAAGAAATTGCAATTACAAATTGCAAAGCCTGTGGGCGCAGAGTTAGTTTTAATTACTCTGTCGCACTGGCACGCCCAGAATCTCGACTGGCCTGGTTCCAAGTGGGGCAAAGGTTGAAGATATTACTCATACGCCGACCGATATGATGTTCCAATAATGGCAGCACCAGTTTCCTTAATCCATTTAATCTGATCCAGGATTAGGAGTATTAACGCCAATTATTGGTGTGAAAACGACCTTATGTAACCTACTGAAATGTGATCTAGGGCAAGAGAACAATAGTTTGGGGGTAGCTTGGGCTTGTCACGTGGTGAATTATTGCAGGAATTCTCTCACAAAGTAGCGATTTGTTTGGGGGCAAAGACTAAGAAGAAATACTTATGATGTGATACCTTCGTGATCACGGATCTCAACTTAAAAACAGGCCAGGGTTACATAGATTTGCTATATTTAGATTCCGCTTACATGTTTAATTTTTTTCTTTTTTTCTATAATCACCACTCAGATTTGCTGCCTGCCTTGTGCACGAAAAGGCTCTTAAGGTCAGTGGTAACTTCACCGCTAGTCTCTAGATCGAACTGTGCATGTTGAGTCAGTTGAAATAAATCTAGATGTTGGCTCTAAGCCTGATGACAAATGTCGCAACCTTTCCCCTACTCACCTTGATTGACAGGTCCTCTCCCCCCAGAGCCACCATAACTTTGATTGGTGGCAAAGTCTTGCTAGCTTCATGGTTCTCAATGGTCGCTCTCATGGCATTCTGAAGCAAAGAAGAGGTAAGACTTAGGTTCCCATTCAAACAAATTTAAAAAAAAAAAAATGTCATCAGTTTATTCATGTCCACCCAAAAGGGCAAAGTTCCTGCTAGTCCGGACTTACCTTGAAGAGTTCGAAGAGCATGTGGTAGAGATGAGATGGCACATATGATATATAAATGGGCAGAGATTTGTTGTTCGCTGCAAATGAAACATTAATGCCATTAGATAAGCATAGCACAGAAATCTCCTTTCTTGCTGAATGGTACATTACTTAGGGGTCAGAGGGTTAGATAAGAGCTTGATAGTTAGATCTTATCTAGATCAAGCTGTTTTTTTTATGATTTAATTATGGGTACAAAGACTTTTGATTTGTGTCCAGGGATCAAAAACAACCAGCTCACAATTCAATCCAGGTAAAATCCAAAGTGTGCAGAGTGTGTGTGTGGGTGTGTGTCAGTAGGGTATTGTGCATACTGGTATTCACAAAGCACCCATTCCTTACCATTAATCTCTCTCAGTTCCAGCTCAGGGGCACCGAGATAATACTGTTCACAGAGCATTTTTGCACTCTCGTACGCATCTGGAGAGGAGACAAAGGAGCAGCTATTGAGCGAACCCGATCTCCAGCATACTAACTGTATTAATGCGTTGGCGAGGACACCGGATGATTTTTTAAACGACTCGGTTACCTCGGATGACTTCCGTGACGTCACATTGTGAGTCGATGCAGCCGATGGTGCTGGGGTGAGCGGGGTTTGTGGTACCATCAAAGATGAGAGCTGCAGAGGAGAGCGCAGAGGAGGAAGGTAAGAGGGGTAGAAAAGAAGAGAGGGAAAGAGAAGGTCAACCACATGATGTGCGAGAGTAAGTCTCCTGTGGCAACGGTTCAAAAGTTGACCAAAAAAAAAAACACAGTTTGACCCAACTCTGCCTGTTTGACCCCAGTGTTAAAAAATGATTAATTCAGCGAATTACAAAGGTAAAAGACCTCACACTGACATCCCTTTTGGTTCGAAGCCCAGAGAGTAAAAGGGGGGGAAAACAACATTTACCTCTATCCCACTGAACCCAAGATAGCCTGCAGGCAGTGGCTCGTTTACGTGGACTAAACTCACTCTTTTTAATATTTATAATCTGGTGCAATTTCAACAAGCCAGTTAGACAAAAGATTGAGAAGGTATATATTGCAAGTAAAGTCATTATGCCCTAGATTCCAGGCAGTTTGGTCGAACGTGTCGTATTGGTGGTTCATGCCAGAATGAACTGATGCAAGGTGAAGATTGGCGGTTAAACTTTTCAGAGCCTGCGGAAACTCACTGTGCTGGTTGATGAGCATGCGAATGGAGATGCGGCTCATGTAGAAACGGTCCAGGAAGTACTGTATGTTCTGGCTAGTGACCGGATCCTGTCCGAAGGCATCCTTGTATTCAATCACGCCCTGGGCCATGGTGGGCACCACATCGTTATGCCTGTTTCTAATGGTCACCAGGGTCTCCACAAATCTTTAAAAAGAAGAGGGTAAATAAGTGAGCAAATAGGCAAAGCTTAAGGAACGTGTTGACAAACTCTCACACATGTGGTGGACACACGGGTCGAGCAAACAGGGAGGGACTTACTTCTCTAGGACACTGTGGTCATCTGGGCTCTTGTCAAGAAACTCTAGGATCTCCATGAGACTTTGAATGTACCTGAGAAATAGAGAAGAGGGGGGGGGGGGGGGGAGAAGGATTGAGAAAGGGAGTCCCAGCACCCGGTGTCAGTGATGATGAATGAAGACACTTTTCCACTGATAGTTTTCCAGTGTGACCGCCCAGCGCAGTTTTGGATAGTCTAAACGGGGCTCATATTACCAGACCCCTCCGCATTCCTATGGCCTGCGTATATACACACCCTCAGACACACACACACGCACTCAGCTGCTCATGAGAAAAACAAGCTAAAGTGATGTCACGAGCTTGCAATAGTTTCGCACGAGGCGTTCTGTTTAACCAAATTTAGAAGCGTGCTGGTCAGAAATAAGGAGGAAGAGTTTATTTAGCCTACGCTGATCTACGAAGTCATATGCAAACACGTGAGAGCCAGACACTCAGAGGAAAACTGAGCTCTGTGTTACGCTACGTTGATTGTGTCAGCTGCGGATGATCCGTATTTGATATTTGAAAGTTGCAAATCGTTCAAGGATCAGTTCTTAGGCTGCGTCAGGAGTCCTCCGAGAAAATGCTTTGCAGCTGTGAATGACTGGCCATCGGCCATTACATGTTCCAGTTTTTTACATTTATTAACTCAGTTTTCTTCAGCCAGGTAATGATTCCTCTACATCGCGAGAATATATTTTGGCATTGCTTAATAATGGCCATTGAGGGTGTGCTAAAATAAAAATAAAAATAAAAATAAATAAATAAGATGGATGGACAGATCCGTACATGGTAGCTTGACCATCATTTGACATACAATTTTGAACAATTTTGAGTTTGTAGTGTAAATATTTTTTTTTACTGTGGGCCAAAATTCAGAATTCGGATGAACTCTCTGTCACCCTTTCACCCAGTCACCCAGACACAGGGCCTGTTGTCTTAATTGTTCAGAGATTCGGTATTGAGGACGTAGTGTTCCTGTCTTGCATTCGAGGACAAAAACAAGGCGTGCCCGAGTGTCAGATTTCAAGCCCCCATACGACCACTCTTCAGTACGCTGTGTGTGCGCGTGAGCCCTCATTGGCGTAAACAAGTCCTGGCCTATACAGTATCTAAGAACCATACAAACCCTTTTTCTTTCAAACCAACAAAGCTGTTTAACTGGGTATAAAATACTGATGAACCAGTATGATATTTTGCATGAACTCAGCACTGAGTCTTTGTCAGGAGTCCCTAAAAATGCTATGCGCAGAGCGGAACTTGAAGCGAAAACAACGCATGTGAGAAACTGGGACAAAGTTCACCGTGTGGTCCAACAGTATATCACATAAATAGCTATACTCTACATTACACAGGCGCGCGCATTAAAAAAACTTAGTGCACCAGATTCTGTTTTTCTATCTCATGTAAGGTTTTCAGACACATTTTCTCCAGTGTGTTTAACTAAGAATTCAGCAAAAAATAAAGTACACTCTATTTGCAGACCCTGCATCGCTCTGTTGTTATGCAACAGTCATCTTCCGGGTGCTTACCAGCTTTGGACGAGTTGTACTGATGGAGTAGAAAGCAAGCGGTCGGGTAACAAATCTATCTCTCTCATGATGTTGGAGAGCCTTACTGGAAGCTCTTGTCTCAGGAAGGCAAAAGAAGTCTTTTCACAGGCATTCGTGGAACCTGTGAAACCATTCAAAGAACATTTAATTTCGCTTTAGATATGAAATGAAATACCCATAAGAAGTTTCAAACGATGTTCGGCACTTTCTGGGATATTCTGTTTAGAAGTTTCACTCTGTTTAAAAACAGATTAAAATGGATGTACATACTAGTAAAAGCACAAGCACCATTGCCATCAACACCACCACCAATAGCATAACAACTCTATTATTATAATTATTATTATCATTATTGTTGTTTTTGTTGTTGTTGTTACTATCATCGTTATTTGGAATACATTTAGTTTATCCTCCACAGAAAAAAATAATGGAAATTTTGCAAGCACTACAGTCGTGGATTACAACAGAACAACTGTATATTTTATAAGTAAAAAAAACAACAACAAAAAAACACCTCTCTAAACCAGGGGAAAAGTTGGTCGTTAAATTCTATTCTATTCCATTTTAATATATTCTAATCGATTCTGTTGTACTACTCTTCTTTTCTACGACGTCAACCATATATTAATATTTTTCATGTTGAGACCATCCCTTTGAGACCCGGGTGCCTGCAGAGCGCTGCATTACACAAAGTTCCCTTTGCTTGTAATTAGCCTCCAGAGACATTGCTGTATTTGACATTATTCAAACTGCAACTCATTACTTACCGAAGTCCAGGAACTGCTTCATGGACAGTGGAGACGGAGAGAATTTTGAGAAGTGGTCGATATGCTTCGGCACATTGGCCAAGGCAGTGTTCTTCATGATAAACCGTACGAACTTCATTATGCCCAAAGTCCCAAGGATGCGTTAGAAAAATCCTCACGTGCAATCAATTATCGAGGGATGCTTAGAATGAAAAGTTACAGTAACGCAAGATTTTTCCTATTTCGAAAAATTCAAACAAAAAATGATGCTGCCGTACGTGATTTGTCTTCAATTATCCGTCCTATTTGGTTCATAGATGTGTGAGTACTCCTACCGTGGGTGAAATCTTAAAGTTTACTATGCAGCAAAAGGAAACGCCCACCAGAATCTAGAAATGTCCAATGAGACTGAAGGGGCCAGTACCTCGAGGCCCAACTAGAGGACGCCTTGTCAACAAGTAAGGCGAAAACACGAGGTGGAAAGGAACGGCAGCACTGATTTACATAATGTGTTTATGTCTCCGCCAACATGGAAAATTATCGTCCCAAGCTGATAGCAAGGTCAATTGTAAGCATCGTTGAGAATGGACATAAGCACGACTTAGTTTGCCGTTGTTTTTACCGTGGAGTTCTTGTCAACAAGGACGTCCTCCCAAAATTAAGAACAAGAACATGTAATAATGGAGCCAGTATTCTGTTGTAGCACACATCAAAAATCTCACGCGTAGACTATTCCAATTTGTTTGACAGATCAGTCAGTGACTTCAAGTAAAAAGATTTTCACTGAAATGAATCATTTAAAGGGGGATGACGGGGCCACCTACTGAGTATACTGTTAATGCAAAAAAATAAATAAAATATTGCAAAAATCCAAGCATCCACATAAACTGGTTTGGTTATTTTTCCTTTGCATTATCTTCCTAAGATAAAACAACATGATAATAAGTCCTTGACATATGCAGCACTTACACAACTCAGTATTTTTTTAGATTAACAGTGTTTACTAATATGGGCTGACAGGTCAGATGTGGACTGATGTTGTCTTTATATTTAAATAACATCCAAGTGCTAGTAATTCATTAAAAACAAATGAATCATTTTTTGTTTTAAAACAGCTTTTGACACTCCATTTTGGATAACGAATTGTGGGAAAGTCATAAGATATATATTTTTTTTTTTTGGGGGGGGGGGGGGGATGTTGATTAAATGTTGTGCAGGACTAAAATGAATAGCACGTAATAATGTTTCTGGGAAAGGCAGAAGAACAGTTGCAGAAACTACCAACACTGTGTTTTGAACATGATGCCAGTGGTAGGGAAAAAAAACCAAAAAAAAAAACCTCTGACCTGTTAAGCTTAAGTGTGGCTACATACCACCCCCTAGAGTAGTTTTACTGCAACAAGTAAAAGCCGTTGACACTCAGTTGACCCTGGAAGGGCAGCTGATACACTCTAGCGGACCGTTTAATAACCGTTTAATTACTCGAGTTAGGAGGTCAAGAAGACATGAAAACAACTGTAAGGTTTACCGTAAGCATGGGTCTAATGCTGTCGAGAATTCTGAAGGAAAAACGACTAAAGGTCCTGCTAAAACAACCAAATATGAAAAATAGCCAGTGAACTTCAGAGCGTTCTCTTATTTCAATTCCAGTCAGCCCATTGTGATGGAGGGCTAAAAAAAAAAAAAAATTAAAAATTTGCAACTCATGACTTGACTTCCACTCTGTACTGAGCAGCTCTTAATAAAATAGCTGTGTAATAATAACCGTAATCTGAAGTAGATGCTTAAGAATTCTGAGCAAACTACAAGTCAGCATATAATTATAAGGGATTTCCTTCCATTCATTTTTTTTGTGTAAACTCAGCTTCTGGCAATTCGTGCCCAAAAGCCTAGTTCTCTCACAAAGCCCTGAAGTATGTTAAAGAGGAATTGTCAACAGACTTTGTCTTTATTTCAACAGAAAATACTTTTACGTTGACTGAAAACTCTAAACCCGTGTCTGCAGGGACTTGGGAGGAACGCATTTTTCCTCGTGTAAGGATCAAGCATTTGGATGATTTTCAGTTTTTGTCTGGTTCCGTTTCCATCTTGGGTTTGTTCTCCTCCCAAATTCGCTCTCAATTTTTTTTTTCTTTCTTTCTTTTTTTTTTTTTTTAAGCCTTCTTTCATTAATGCTGTCTGTGTACATTTTTGTGTTTGACATGTCTTTTCGTCTTTTGAGGGTTTTGTTTTCTTTGTGTGTACTGACTTGTTAAACACCAGGTAGAAGACTGTGTCTGCATGTGCGTGTGCGCACGTGTGGTTGTGTTTGTGTGTGTGTGTGTGTGTGTGTGTGTGTGTGTGTGTGTGAAAGACAGGAAACATAGAGCGGATGTGATTTAGAAATTTTGAAATCAGGCTATGCAGCAATTTATGTGGAAGTGAGATTTGGTTCAAATAGGGCTGAAGTCAGGAACTAGACCACACACTGTCCTTATTCAAAGACTTAACCACACACTCAAATAAAGAAATTCTTTTGCTCTGAGACCACGGTTATTTGCTACATCCAGCTGAACCTTTGAGGGAAAGAGAAACTTTTTCTTGATGCAAAAGTAACCAAATTGGTACACACTCAAGATAAGAGACCCACATGGAATTTCTTCTGGCTCTCATCGTAGTATTTCTCCACGGCATTCCAGGTAAGTCGTTTCTCTTTTAAAAAAAACAAACCAAAAAAAAAAAGCCTTTTCGTGCCCTAAAATGCTCTCCGTAAACCAGCCCTCAGCCTAATTGTCTTGGCAACATCATAGCAGTCCACATTACTTTTAGTCTCACGTTGCGATAGCCGGGTTTGCTATTTACAGCAACAAAGGATTGCCAGTATTTCTCTAAAAAATGAACGAATGAATGAATGAATGAATGAATGAGGGATTCCTGTACTTGACAATCTAAAACTGTTAGTCCTCAGCTCTAAAGACAACAGAGTGTTGTCAGTCGGAGGCTCCTTCAGCTCCGCTGTAATAAGGACTGCTACAGGAAGTCATTCCTGCCTACTGCAATAACAACATACAATGACTCCCCTCTGTGCCAGGAGCGGAGACTTATTCCCTGAGTGGCAATACACAATGTACATTCTATATTTAAATTGTACAGTTAGAGTCAGATATGTTGGGGTTTTTTGACAGACCTTATTGAGTGTTTTGGTTTTTGTGTAAGTTATGTGTGTTTTTTGGATTTATATGAATTGCTGCTGCAACACTGCAATATCCCCTGGGGATCAAAAAAGTAATCTATCTATCTATCTGTCTATCTGTCTGTCTTTCTATCTATCTATCTATCTATCTATCTATCTATCTATCTATCTATCTATCTATCTATCTATCTATCTATCTATCTATCTATCTAAATGAATATCACATACGATGCATCTCATTATTTTGTGGTATGTTTTGACAGAAACAGAAATCATCAGGTCATTAACAGGGTTTTTCTACATAAAAAGGAACCTTTCATAATTTTTCTATATGCGTTGTGGAATGCCTCATTGACAATGAAATTCCAGGTTCCAGGTTTCAGTTCCATGATTTTGGAAATGTTCCTGTGACAGTTCCTGATAATTACTATGAAATCAGACGTTTAGAACAGACTTGTCTATAAACAAATCAGAAGCGAATTACACCGACAACGTCAACAACAATAACAACAACAAAAAAAAAATCCTTCGACATTTTCTTCGTTGCCTTGATGAGACATATTTTGTGAGGATTATCACGGCCTGACTGTGCCATATAACCCGTTGTGGTTTACCCCTCGTCACATAGTTGGTGAAATTACCAATTTGTGTAGTAATCCCAACCTCCAAAGTATTACAACAGCCTGGGGCATCTTCTGACGTCAAGCGCTGCATTGGTCACATTTCCCCGTGTGGTAACAATTGTTTCAAAATCTAATGTCCAGAACAGTCCAGCAGACTTCCCATTCAGAAGGGTCGCTCATTGAAAAGACCTGTGCAAGCCAGAGTCTGTTCACCACACCAGTGTTATATCAGGAAGTAAGAGCATTTTGTTTTCCCAGACTCTTAAATTTGCACTTACAAATGAGCTAGACCAGGGGTTTCACTCAAACTCTTAACACTAATCTAAAATACAGAGCGATCAGAAAATATTTTAAAAATAAACAGAAGAGGCAAGAAAGACGCAAGCTTCCATGTAAGTAAACAAACAGAGATAGAGAGAGAGAGAGAGAGACAGAGAGAGAGAGAGAGAGAGACAGAGAGAGAGAGAGAGAGAGAGAGGGAGAGAGAGAGAGAGAGAGAGAGAGAAAAAAAAGACATTTCATTTTAGATTTTAATTCAGTTTGTTCATTCAGGAGATGTTCTTATCTGGGGTGACCTACGAAAAACGAATCTTTCTTGATGATGTCATCACTTTTCCTGGTTGTGCAAAAATGGCAGAGACAGCAATATGAGTCACTGGTAGGAACTCAAACGGTGGGTTTAGCCGCAGTTTATCATTGACCCAACTGAATGTGTCTCTGTTACTTGGCTATTACGCAGTGAAACTTTTGAAAGCCACAGCAATGTGCCAATGAAATAATCTTATAGAAAAGAGCTGTATGAAATCTTCCACTTCAGTGAAACACACATACACACACAACTCCATTTGTGTGATGTGGTATGACTAAAGCCAGTATCCAACATCCAGTTATCAAAGTTATGTTCATGGCCTGCATCCAATAGTCTGGCGGTATGGATTTTTATGAATGTGGAGTGAGTGTCAAAAATGGTATGAAAAGTTGCATACACAGCAACTTCTCACTCTTGAGTACATTGATAGGGCATTGCAACGCTAAGAATGTTGGAAAACTGATTTCCACTTATATGACGATTCCAACATTTATCTCACCCTCAGGTTCCAATGGCCTATGGACCGTTAGCAGGCTAACGGCCAAAGCTGGCGGATCAGTCACCATACCCTGTCACTATCATAAAATGTTCCGGAATCACGATAAGTACTGGTGTAAGGGCAAGGGCTGGTCAACATGTATAGTCCTGGGGGGAACTAACACTAGACAGAGGAGAGCCAACATGACAGTAACGGACGACCCGACCGAACTGGTTATGACAGCGACCATGTCCAATCTGAAGACAACGGAAACGAACCGATACTGGTGCGCAGTGAAGATTGGAGGCTTCATGAAACCGGACGTCAGGACGTCGCTGGAGCTCACCGTCACTGACGGTAAAGACGTGACCAAAGTGTGAACGATGCACCGAAAATTTGGCAAACTTAGAATTAATGGAGAAAACAGTGACCGAGCTGTCCAGACAAAAACCCCCAGAAATGACACAATTTAGAGATAGCGCATGTATTGGTATGAATGGTCATTGTGAAATGGTCAATAACTGCTATTGCCTATTGAATGACATGAGAATCAGCATAGCAGCTCATTCTAAAACCATGGACAACTGTGAACATTTTGCCGCCAAAGAGGTTCAGACTAATTCCGATCTAAAATGACATAATAGAGCTGTTTCCTGTTTTTGTTTAGATCTTCCAGATTTGTCGGCGGCGAACTCAATGTTATCCGCCCAACAAGGAGGCAACGTCAGCGTCCAGTGTCTCTACCACAACAAGATGAAATACAAGGAGAAGAAATGGTGTCGTAGTGGGGATTTGCACTCGTGTCGGTCACTGGATGACCTCGAGCCCCCCCAGCACGGTTCTCTACAGATCAGCGATGACGAAAACGGAACGTTCACCGTTACCGTCGGCGGGCTGGAGAGGGAAGACATGGGCTGGTACTGGTGTATGGCTGGGGATGTGCAGTACCCAGTTCACATCACTGTAACGTCTAATGGATCTCTCGGTACGTTTTACTGGGTGAAGCTTTTGTGGCGCAGAGCAAATTCTGTTGTGTTAAATCTACTCCGAGAGAGTTCGTTTTAACACCGTACTGGTGTTTGTTTTGTCTTTAAAAGTGTTCATTTTAACACTTCCTAAAGTGTTAATTATACAACTCAGACGCAGTGTTAAAATAATTCTATGCATCGTTAAAAATGAACTGTGCTTATCACCCAAGTGTTATCTACCTGCTACAATGGTTTCATAACTCTTTAGTACAAGTTGAATCTCCAACACTTCTCAGTGACACCAACTCTCATATGCAATTGACTCCTTTAGTGTTACATCATATTTTTAGGGTGTCAATTCAACTGTATATTTAATACTTTTGTTTAACACTGGAAAATCAACTCTGAGAATTTTGCTGTGTTTGATGAGCCAGTTATGACCTTAACTGTGTTAACTGTGCGAGAGTTTTAACTGTGCAAATCCTCAGCAGCATTAGCTTTCTGTTTCTTCAAAAGGCTCCGGCTGGAAACTTCTAGAACAAATTATACCTCAGGGTTCAAACCTGTACCGACTGGTTCCTTATATACGCAGCAAGACATACATTGACGTATTTTCATAAGAGCATAAGATGCACAGCAATCACACCTTCAGAAGGTGCGCAATCCACCCCAAGCAAAGGTCTAAGAATCTCTTTCATTTTAGGCACGATTCCCACAGGACCAGTTCTACCTCCACTGAGCTCCACTCAACCAACAGCAATTTCCTCATCGACGGCTGCGCCAAATACATCTCCTGCTGGATCGTCCCCTTTACCAAAACCTACAACAAATCCAACCAAAACACAACCTCCACACAAAAACGCGACCTTATCACCAACACCACGTTCTACCACAACGTTGTCATTGTCTACTCACCAGCTATCATCATCCACAAATAAAAATTCCACTCTGACCCACGGAACAAGTAAAACAGTCACCCAACATCCTGTCTTTAAATCTACTTTGCGAATGACTGTTCCACTGACCTCAACATCTACCCAAAGGACTTCACACGCCACAGTCAATCGTGAGACCAGAGATGGGTAGGTCATTACAGGGAATTTCCCCAGTTTGCTATCACTAATCTTCATTCAGACTCCGTAACAGGGCTATCTAAACCGAAATCCTGAAGGACCAAAGTCCAGCCGGTTTTCATAGTAGCTAACTTCTTTGTCATCTGTTTAAGCGGTGTAGGGAAAAACTAAGAGGACTACGGCTGCCTTGAGTTGGATCGGGGCAGAGTTTCATGCTATGTTATATCTGTGTTCTGTTATTGTGTTTGAAAGATAAGGCTTGTTTAAGAGTTCCCATTTTCAAAGGTAACATCTGAGAGGGATGTTCGATGAAGAACACAGTAGGTTTGAATCTGGAAATAGCATAAAGGCGAAGATAAAAAACAAAATAACATTTGATTCCCTCGTCCAATGATTTAAAAGTTGCACGCGCATATTTGCCTTTGATGTGCGTCAGACAGCATTTTATTTAATACAGACTGAACACATGTACGTAACCCATTTCTCTCATTTGTTTCAGAGTTCAAAGCTGGATCACAGCTTTGACTGTTTCTTTTACCCTGTGTCTTTTGATGATATTAATCGGCGTTTCCTGGAAGTGGTGTCGACAGAAGAGTAAGTAGAACACCCCCCCCCCTCCCCCCAAGACCCACCTGAAATCTTAACTTCAGTTTTCTTTAATCTTTACTTAATCTTCCTCCTCATCTACATAGATTTTTTTTTAATCATACAAAGAAAGACTTAGAAACATTTCATTTTAAATGTGTCAGATTTCAGTTTGGTATATATTTTCATCTTGACCTGCATCATTGGCCTAAATTTTGTGTGTGTGTGTGTGTGTGTGTGTGTGTGTATTTCTGTGTTTTGAAATTGAAGGTGACGAACAAACCAGAGAGGAACTTGACAGCATAATAACAATAGAACGCAACGTAAGTCACGTAACAGAGGGCTGAAAAGGCTACAGATATTTCACGTTATTACATTTCGCAACCCGATCGAAACCGACAGTTACAGCACACCACAGAAATCAAACACCGCTGCGCTGAAAAATCAAAAGAGAGGTGATTTTTTTTTTTTTTTACAATATGAGACTCCGTCTGATCTAGTTCCATTTCTTTCAGGGACGGGACAGCATCAGTCTCGTGGGGAACGAGTGGAGAGGCTCCCTAGGTATCCGGGCTGGTTCAGACCCCTTTGCTGAACTGTGATGGGGCCCGTGTACAACCAGAATCACCCTGTGCGTAGAGATGAGCTCAATGCCAAACGTGGCCAGTGTCATACAAACACACTTCTCCGTTACACAAATATACTTCACAATGAACAAATGTTGCTGGGGGCTGACCTTCAATTCAAAACAACCAAGGCTTCTTATCTATGACATGTTTGGACCGGTCAGCTTCTGGAAGCTGTCACAAAGCTGGTATCGTCGACCTTTGTAATCTTGTAATCTTCTCCTGATTAATCTCATTTCGTCCCCGCTGATACAACTGACTTTTCATCTCTACGGCTTATTAATTTATTAATTTTTTTTCCCCTCACAAGCAGCGTTCATATAGTTTGTACGTGTTGTTTTATATTTTTTTATATGAATTTTTATACAAATTATATATATATATATATATATTGGGTATTGTGCTGTATGCATTTCTAGATAAAATCATGAAAACATGTTTACAGTGTATGCACTGGTGTGGAAAGTTCAGGAATTTTTACTTCCCTTGATGTTATTATTATTAAACAACCACTGCAACCCTTTGTTCTACTTGGTATTTAATGACAGACATATGCTTTCAACAGAGTTTAAGTTCATAGTTTATAAACTGATTAAATATTGGATGGACATAAATTGATTTAGATTAAAAAGAAAATACAGAAAAACGTGAAATAGGGTTTGGTGTTTGGATTTCTCTGCACTTATTTTATTATAATAAGTTTTTCTTATTATAATAATTATATTGTTTAATTATTATATCATTACTCTCTTTAGAAGTGCTAATGTGGAAATAGATTAATTTGTCCATCCGTGGAGATCTGAAATCAGTGATTACATTACCTACCATCATAATGGTTGCAATAAGGACAAATACTGGCGAAGCTGTAAGACAGCTGATCTTGGATCAGTTTACCTTGGTCCATGCAGTGGTATTTATTAGAATCATGAGAGACAAAAAACTGCGCTCAGTTAGGCTGAAAGACAAAGAGATAAGTATGAGTTTTGATGGAAGATTGATGAAGTGAAGTGTTCTGTTCAGTTCTGCAGGCAAAAATAGCATTCACTTGAGTAGAGAGTTAAAATTGAGGTCAAACCACTTGAAACAGCTCGAAGTGCGGCGTTATATAAATGCCGATTTGGATGGCATCCAGGAAAATTCTGTCTATGGTACACTGGTTGAGTTATCTGTAAACAGTGTTAGCAGTTGTACTCCCGCCGTTCCATTCACCCGTATTCTTGTACATGCACGAAGCTCTTCTACGACAAATACCCGCATCTTTTTTTTTTCTTTTGCAGTTCATTTTGTTCTGAACATTGAAAACATCACAATTTCACAGCAGTCTTGTGTCTGACAGCAGAATAAAATATCTTTGTTTCAAGCTAACAGGTCACGCAGACCGGTTTCATTGTGCACCAAAACGCGTTTTGTTTTCAAACCCACATAAACGGTGACAGCGGCGTAATCCACATAAAGCCCTAAACAAACGGCCACAAAAAAACAAAAAACAAAAACCCGACAAGAGGATTACGTAATCTTGATAGGTAAAAACACCATTTTGCTTTTGCTTCTCTTGTCTGATTGACTTGTAGCGACTTGCTGTGTAAGCAAACTGACCAATGGCAGGAGTCCAAGGGCCTGCACTGCACTCCACAGCAAAATGGATGCCGGCCAACCTGTTGCTTTAAGGCCACAGAGAAGAACGCAACAAACTCAAAGCAAGGCTAACCCTCTCGCGACCACAAATCAGTATATTCCCCAAGCTATACCCACGAAAACAATGAAATTCAGGAGTAGAAATCTTTAAAAAAAAATCGTCACCACCACTGATGACTAAAATACAGAAGTAACCAATAGGTTCAACGGACAACGAGCTCGCAAGGCAAATTTTTGTTTTATGTTTTTATGTCAGCAATAAACTCATGGATGAAGGTACATGAATGACGCGTTTAAGTAGGTTTTATGAAAGGAGATATTTGTTTTCTGACACACAGGATTGGCTCCCTGACCATCGCAGATTCCTCATATGACTGGTGTTGTTAACTGGAGTCGGCAAAGGGATGGACAGTGAAAACTGAGATGCGTTTGCTTCATAATACCAGGATGTGTTGATCTCAGAACATCAACACGCTCCACCCCCACCCCCCAACCCCCCCTTCTAGGAAACGCAGGTTCTTTTTTGGCAGTATTACTCCCTCCCAGTGCACAGCACCCCTCCACCACCACCTCGGCAGGGGTGGTGGGTGGTGGAGGATTGATGGTGTACTGCTTGAACTATTTCTTATTTCAAATGCCTTTTGAACTTTGCCCCTCCGTTGTTTTAAATAGATCTATTGCGAGTCATTCAGTTTTTTAACCTGCTCTGCATTTGGTGAACATTCCAGTATGGATTTGTGCCACAAAAAAAAACAAAAAAAACCTCGAAAATATTTTTGACACAAAATGCTACAACTGCACTTTTATTGATGTAAAACTGTCGAATCCTTGCACAGTATTGCCTCTGAACTATTGCACTCACAAGGTGTCGCAAGGATGTGGTCAGGTTGAAAGCCAAGTTTTTAGCAATTTGTGTCAGTCATACAAAGGCAAAACAAACAGTACTACTGGGTTCTCATGTGAAACATATGATAGTCAAGCCACAAACCACTCCTCATACACAAGATTCATTAGATACATTCAGTCTATTTAAACTATTAGATAACTGCCAAAAGTTGTAATTTTTCTCCTCCGGGTCATTCAAATAGGCACACATATGGTGTTTACAGTAAACAAACTTCTCGAGCCATGCGTTTGTTTTCATCACCACGGTGCCGTGTCACTGAACCGTGGATTCATAAACCAAGGGCCTATGGGTAATCCTGGTACCAAATACATTACAGTGCTTTGATCAGTTAAATTGATGAAGTAGTGACTGATTTTAAAATAATGAAGTCGGGGAGAAAAATTGTGTAACCTCAGAATGCCCGCCTTAAAACAAGGATCTTTTGACGTCTGAATAGTGTTAAGCCTGTGTCATCAAACATTTTCATATTTGCCTTTAAGAAAACACAATTTCTTTGTACTAATTAATCTTCAAACCAAATGCGCTTACTCATTTAAACCTAGTTCTCACAAACGATAAAAAAATGGCTTAATGAATTCACACCACACTAGTCATGATACAGTTTTTCCCCCCCGTAGGGTTCTACTAATTTGCAGTCTAAAATACTTAAATGAGTCGGTGTCTTGTTTACAAGAGTGAAGAGCGCAGGTGAGTATATCACTGCTCACGTTATGTTATCTGCTATCTCTCTCTATATATATACACACACACTGTGTATATTCTATCTATGCCCCGCATCGTTTTACCTCCACGCATGTTTCAATCCTCACGTGTTGTTCTGAATGCGTTTTGAGCTTTAACGTTGACGCACATTCAGATGTCTCCCTCTACAGGATTGTTTTGCCCTTGCATTTACATAAAATGAGTTCAGATAATTGGCTGCGTTTGGCGTCTTTCTATCCACCTCTAACGGAAAATAAGTCTTTGAAATGCTCACTGAAAATTTTATTATAATTGTATTCATGGATCTGTAAACAAGGACAAATTAGCATTGCCTTAGGGCTTTACTCTCTGATTTTACACGGATGATATCACGCTATTTTGCATTGTAAGTGAGTTATTTAGCAGTTTGCCTTGCTAAGCAACCTCCGGATTCAAATATCTCCTTAATTTACATTCCCTAAAAAGCGTCTGAAAAGTTATGTGTAAATGGACTGCTTGCAACACAGTTGGTAATGAAGATATCGGATAAATAGGAAAACACAACGCATCTTAATAGTGTAAATCACATTTATGAAAATCGTTTCATTAGTGAATCAGTCAACTGTTCATTAACGACCAAATCGATGTTGAATATAAATTTTTCAAACTCTAAGTGACAACTCACATGTAACTCACCCATAGCCTATACATTTATTATTTTACTACTAATAATAATAATAATTAAAAATAAATAAATAAATAAAAGGGTGGTGATTAATGAATGAGTGAGGAAAGCGCTTGAAATATTGGACAGGTGAGCTTTTGATTCGTTTCCAACTCTTGGATGCCAACACGTGCTCAGATGTGCTGTGACGGGGTTAAGGGTGTTTGGAGTGGAGGTTGGAGACCTTTAAGGGGGCATTTTTGAATATGAGAACACCGTTTACATAATCCAAAACGCTTCGGCAAACGTGAAATTCTAAAACAGCAAGTAACTTACACTGGGGTACATCATGAGTGTTTCTTGAGCACAGGCGTCATTGCAAAGAATGCAGAGGTTTGATTTTTCGAAACTATTTAGGTCTATACCCCGCACGGTAGGTAGGCGACGTATAAACTTAACAGATTTAAACAAACAAACAAACAGTGGTGTAAACTTACGCGGTGGCAAATCTGAAGCCAATAGAAAACCCAAATAAGTTAAATGGAATTACTGCGTGGGAGTTCTGGGTTCTCTCGGAAGTCTTAAGCTCTGCGATTTGCCTCTTCTATAGGGTGCAGCCGGACACCATTAATCATATCACTTTTAGTTTAACATGGGGAAAATTTTATGAAAAAAAAAAAAGATAACTTAATTTTTGTGTTATTTGTGGCTTAAATATTTCCACCATGCACCTTAACACATACATTGTGATAGTCTTCAAATATCCACATGTAAAAGAACGCTATGGTATGTTCCGTGGCACAATTTCTTAGGCCCATAACTCTACATGAAGGGCAATCTAATTACACTCTGACGTCACCCATCCCGGTGTCTGACAGAATTTTTTTTTTTCTGCTGATGCTGGCACTAGTGCAACGTGAGACGTAAAACACGTTGATGAGCTCTGTGTGACTCTCGTATTCTTTCTTTCAGCCTTTTGAGGTGAGAAGTGGACAGTGTTCAATTTTGCCTTTTCTGTAAATCTCACTGAAGCAGGCTGTTTGTTCGAAGTCTCCTTCAGTCCCTCGTAGGGTCGAGACGCGCCTGATATGCTGCACTTGGTGCAGTTGGGGAATTGCTTTTATTGATTGTAAAACGTGGGAGTGAGGTTCGGTTGAGAGGCGTATCAAGCACACTCTTTCTCTGTGGATGTTCGCCGCGAATGTACAGTCCTGACCCGTTTCCTCGCCATGGCTCTCTCAGCGTCCTCCAGTGAGAAACGTAAGTGCAAAAAAAAATTTCATTGTTTACGTTAATGTTACGACTTGGAAATTAGGTGACTAATACGTCAGTGCGGCAAGCCGCAAACGAGCATATCCTGAGATGATACTTAAACGCCATAGTGGTTTACAGCGAATGTTTATGTTACGATGAGAGTGAACCGAATACGCGCATCCAGCCATGTTGTAGCATGCAGAGGGTAGCACTAGGTGGGAAAGGAATCAAATGATCACCGTAGCACGCCACTGCACGGTACTCGTTTTCTGAATGATGGAGGCTACAGACTCAAATGCTACGGATGAGCAAAACAGTAGCAGTTGTTTTCCTTGTGGTTTTTACCGATATCCGCTCTCTGTGACTGATTGTGTATTGACAAGACTTCTTGGACCAACTGAAGCGTTGCTATATAGAAGGTCCCATGCGTTTTAGTTTTCTGCTTTCCATTCAAAAAACTGATTTGAGATGAGCTTTCTTCATCCTTGCCTCGTCCATTATCAATAGCTGAAAATCTGTAAACAGACCTTGGATGAGTTGCACAAAGGCGTGAGGTGTTGACAACGACAGAAGATTAGCACCACGGCAATGGACAGCTCCCTCGCATTGCCGGATTCGTCTGGAGTGTTTTAACTTACTGCCAGTTCTCAGCATAACCGGGGAATGTATTTTGTGGCGAATACTTCTGGTGCCTATCGGGCATCGGTATGTAGGACGAAGAAACACACACGCACGCACGCACACACACACACACACACAGAGAAAGAAACCGTATTTTCTTAAACCGTCTTTGTACTTGGAGAGAACACTGACTTTACTTGTAACCGTGAGTAATTCGTTCCCCATTAATCGACCGAAGCGAACCCGTTGCAGATTATCACGGAGGGGGTGGCAGAAAAAAAAAAAAACTTTCATATTCCATGAACGCCCGGGCAGTACCAGCGAATCCGAAGCACTGACCGTGAAAATCTCAGGACACGGTTTTTACACAAGTGGCGAAGTGGTGAATATATCAGGCATACGGCCCTCGGTGATCATTTAAATTCATAAAATCACTTCGTACAGAGATGGTAAACAGTAACTTGTTATGTGAACTCGAGAGGCCTTTTACACAAACATGCGGGGATGCTCAAGCATACACAACAATAGTCATAAATTCATCCCATCAGCTGTCAGGAACAAACAGGAAAATGATAATATGACAAACAGAGGCAATAAAATGATAACATACAGACAAATTATACACCATTTGCTCAGCACACAGCAAATGAACTGTAAGGCATTTATGTTGTCTTCACAAGCAATATATTGTATGACCCATCTCGACAATATAGACCACAATTCCACAACATATTCACATTCAGCGCTGGGTAATTGGAATTGATTCACATTGTATCAAGATAGTTGTACTATCATTACTGTACAAATGACCAAAAATCAGTTATCAGACTGTTGTACTTGCATCCATTGGAAGAGTGCATAAATTGTGAAAGCCAGCCAGCACAGACAAACCTGATGTAAAAAGAAAGAAAGAAAGAAAGACCCCCCCCCCCCCCCCCCCCCCAATACACTCACGCGCAACCTACACATTTCCACGGTACACTTGATAATCTTTGAACTACATGTCCTGCCAAGCTTTAGATTAGGTATAATAGGAATTTACAATGATTGCTTAAGGCCTTGACAACACATTGATGTCAGTTGATCATTTCAGAGTTGAGCCAGGGTTGCTTTAACGTGTGTGCGCGCTGTACGCCGGACGAGTTGTTAACTTGAGCCGAGATGGTTTGAAAAACGAGAGCTCGGCTCGAAGGGCCCGTCCGTTAGTACAACACGCGAAATGAGAGGAACCGTCGGTTCGTCACCGGGGTTCGAGGAGCGGTTTTCTATGTTCGTGACGATCATGTCTAACCGTGCGACACGGGGGTTATATACACCGAGCCTCGTAAGCGGTGGTGGCGTCTCCGGAGTCATTTTATGAAGTAGGAGAGAAGCTTTCCCATCGGCGCTGGCCCATCAGTGCTTCTCAGTGTGTTCCTGACGTGCTTCAGTGCCCTCTCTCGTCAACGCCAGCTGCTCACAGCGTGACGTGCCGAGCTATACCGCTGTGGAGGGACAGGAGCGGGTCATCCATTCTAAGCAAATGGGCATCTCAAGGGCATTTGCCAAGTGGGGGAAGAGGGGGAGGGGGGTGTGAAGAGAAAGAGGGAGAGAGAGAGAGAGAGAGAGAGAGAGAGAGAGAGAATGAGAAAATGTCAGTTGACATTAAAAGTATAAATGGAATTTGGATTTCTCTCACTCTCACTCTCTCTCTCTCTCTCTCTCTCTCTCTCTCTTCCCCCCCCTTCTCCTTTGGGGTGTATGAGTAAAGAGTTTTAAATGTCCCCTGGGTCAAAAGGTGGTGATTAAATACGTTGCGATTTTAGAATTGACATCATCTTTCTCTACCTGTTCTTTGGGGGGTGTACGAGCACCGGCACTTTTTTAATTGTCTGCCTTGTTAAGTTGTGGTGATTATATGCAGTGAATTTTTTTTCAAACTGACACCATTTTCCTCCTTCTTCTCCTCCTCCTTCTCCTCCACCTCCTTCCTCTCCTTCTTTCTCTTTTTTCCTCTTCATCTTCTACGTCTTTCTCCTCCTCATTTCCCCCTCACTCCCTCATTCATTTTCCAATCCCAATCTCTCTTTGTTCGGAGCAGAATTCGGCGGTCGGTGAACGATGCTAGACAAAAATAACGCCGGTGGAAATCGTGTCAGCAAACACCATGCATTTAGAGTGCTGCTTATGTGGCTCTTATTCACTTTGTGCTATCAGTTTTCAGCAGAAGGAAGGTAACTCGATTGTCTGTGTAGAGGGTTTTTTTTTTTTGTTTTTTTTTTGTCTTTTTGTCTTTCCTCAGTGGAAATGAGAGTTGTTATCCATATGATTATGTTTCCACAGTGAAGGGCCTCTAATGCTACGGCGTTTTCTGTCTACAAGCCGTTGCATAAGTGACTGTTTTGACCATTGAAATGCACTCTCGAGTCCTGGTTAATGGTTTGGGGTGTGTGTGTGTGTGTGTGTGTGTGTGTGTGTGTGTGTGTGTGTACGTGGGCAGGCGGAGCAGAGAAAAGTAGTCCATTTACTGTGCGAATATGAGAAAGCATATCATTAATATATGGATTGCACATGTGACGTTAACATATGGGTACCGAGGAATGTACCTCGAGGTGATACTGCTGACTAGTCCAACTGCCCTCATTACAACCCTGTTACTGTGTCCTCAAATAGGAGGGGGAGGGCTCTGCGTGTGTGTGTGTGTGTATGTATGTGTGTGTGTGAGTGTGGACAAAATATCCTTATGATGCTAGGAACATCTGACAAGTGGTGGTTTTCTGGGGACATTTGCTGGTGCCCCACAACTTTAAATGTTTTTGTTGTTGTTGTTGTTGTTGTTGTTTCTAAAAGATATAGTTGTTACGGGCAAAACAAAAAGTGTCAAAACATTTCTTTGGGTAGTGTTAAGGGTGAGGGTTGTGGGTAGGGTTAGGGTTAGATCATTCATTTTTAGTTGCAATATAATGGGAATCAGCAAAGATTCCACACTAAGATATGAACACAAATGTGTGTGTGTGTGTGTGTGTGTGTGTGTGTGAGCGCGTGCGCGCATGTGTGTGTGTGTGCATACGCACATACATGCACATGTGTTTTGACAGTCCATCATGTATATTCTAAGTCTCATATATACAGTAGAAACATTCCACTGCTCCTAGAACCGAACTTACATTTTCAATCCACAAAAACCCAGTTCCCCAGTTCATACATAAAGCTTTTGTGCTGTGCACGTCACAGAACCGAAAAAAAAGAACATCCCCTTGTCTCCGTTCCTTACACAGATATTTAAATCTCCTTACCAAATCCCCTTTTACAGTCCTCTTGCCATTTCAAGGCATCGACCACTCTTGATTTTATAAACCACCTATCATATTTCGTTTTTTTAATAAGCACACTCCTCCCCTCTGGCAGTAAATAATGTTCGATTCAAAACTAAAAGCTGTTAGTGTCTGAGGGGTATATAGTTCTACTGCACTGCGACCTTGTAAGTTTGAGTGTGATGGGGACAGAGGCTACCCGCAGACTAGCTTTTCCGATGTAATGAAATGGTTTGAAATGAATGTCTAGGTTTTTTTTGGGGGGGGGGGGGGTATTTTTGGTCTCGTTCGATTTTCCTATTGTTTGTTGCAACCTGCTTTGTTTCCTTCCTGTTTGTTGAATGTCACAACAGTAAACCAAACAAAACAACACAAAGAGCCAAGACAGGTTTAATGTCATGTTCACATGTACATTGACATTTATTTATTGATGACGTACATAAAAAATACAACACGTACGGTACATGCACAGCGAAGATGAAAAGAGACAACAGAAAGTTCTAGAAGGCAGGCAAGTGCCACAGCGGTAAGGGCTTTCATTTGATTGTAAGTAACATACAGCAGCTTTGGGAACCGAACAACCAGACTGTAACGTGCAGATTACAACTGCATCCTGTAGCATCTAAACTAGTCATGCATGGTTATTATATGTTAGTAATATATATGTTATATATTATAACTTATAATGATTATTAATTGTAATAATGACTCACTACTAATTGTGTCCTATTACAATCAGTCAAAGCATTTATCGACGACCAGCTATGTAAAAAAAGACAAAAAGATGTTCAGTTCAACCAAGGATTTCCAACACTACTAGTCCTTGTACAATATGGAAATCTAAATGTCTAGAAACACCGGAGCAGATCATGGTGGAGCAGGTCTCCTGAGTCTTTAGATGCCTGTAGAATGTATAGAGAGAGTTAGAAAGTTCAGATTTTGAGAGAGGAGGTCCATTCCACCACTTTGGAGTGACTTTTGGATTTTGGACTTTTCCCGAGCGACGGTAGCATCAGACATTGTCACCAGACATTCTCTGGTGCAAGTAATCTGATGATAGACTGCATATAGGCTGGTGCCGTCCTGTTGGCATCGCTGTGTGCCAGTGCCAATGTCTTAAATCTGATCTGGGCGACGTACTGGTAGCTGGCGCAGGGACACCAGTAGTGGAACAGCATGACCGTGCTGAAATGCATCGGGGAACCAGTCTTGCCGCCGAACCTCTGAAATGGTTAAATCGCTCCCGCTAATGGCAAACATTGTCTGAAAAGGAACAAAGCTCTTGAAATAGATTCCTCAGGGAACATTCCGAAACAATTTCCTTGAGCCAGAACACGCGTTTTGGACAGGATTTATGTCACGGCTCTGACAGGGCCTCTTAAGGATTTGTACCTTGTCTTTTTTTCTTTTCTTTTTCGGTTCCTCAGCCAATTCAGCGTGATCATAATAAAAGCCGGCCCTCTGTTCCAAATTTAGCTCGTTAACACGGTATTCATTTAATTATGATGAAAGTCTTCATAACCTCTTCATAACCAGTATTTTATCGTTCCGATGACGTTCCTTGGCTGGTGGTGGTCCCCCCCCCCCCCCCCCCCAGATTGTGTCTGATACAGGTCTCTATATGCAGGCCTTAAAGTTACATCTAACGCAAAACGTTTTTCTTTTTTTTTTTTTTCAATTCCAAAAAAATCCCTCTTCACGTGTTTGTATATTCCAAACGGACTTTCTCCGAGAATTATTTTTCTTTCTGACGCTCTGTCGTACAGGCCGGGGCGACCGCGGCGTTTGAAATATTGCCGCGTTCACACTCTCGCCGATTGAGATTGTAAAAGATGGAAACTCTTTCAGAATTACCCTCTTCATTGTTCTCCTTACTGTGCCGTCCAGTAAGGAAGGACGCCTTGACCCATGAATGGGCTCTGTGGCGGCGAAGCCTTGGAGATTTATAATTATTATCTTGGCTGGGTTCCAAGCTATAACCGAGGGTTTTCTCATGGCTTTTGTCCCAGAGCTCTTATAAAAAAATGACTGCTACTCGTAAGTAAGAGTGTTGTCTTTGAGACGCTGTGATTCTTTCTGAAATCCACGCTGGCGACTGCTGTTCATTTACAGATGGGGGAGCCGATTTATGCGTGCGATTTTTTTTTTTTTTATTTTAAACGGTCGGTCTCAGCCTCACCAATTTGCTCTTAATGTGCTGTTACAAAAGAGAGTTTCTCTCTAAGTCCCTAAATACTGAAAGTTAGAAATTTAAGGGAAAAAAAATGTTTTTAACATGACCCCCCCCCCCCCCCCCCCCCCAAAAAAAACAAAGTTTGATTCAGGACAATGAATCAGTTCAATTATTAACACATACGATAGTAGCTGAAGGACATATATGTCTATATGTCACTGATGTGCTATAGGCACGGTCTGTGTAACCATGGCAACTGTCCACTCCTTGTAGCCTTGTAGCATCCACAGAGAGGAAACACCACTTTAACAGCCAATGACTCTTCCCCGTGCCATGTCTGCGGCCTCACGCAGGGTTCCGGCTGGCACGTCTGGCCAGGTCTCCTTCAGCCCTGGTGGGCTTGGCAATATATATATTATCCATCAGGCGCCAAGCTCAGCACCCCGCCATTTGAGCCTCATTAGCGCCCCCCTGTGGAGGGGTTGATGCACGCGGCCCAACAGTCTGTTAGCCAGTCTGTTGGAACACCGTGACCAAGGCAGCTATTAAAGTCAGTTTCGTTATATCAGAGAGCCTCTCAGTCAGTGTTTTCCTTCCTTTGGTCGCGTCGTTCAGCATGAAAGCAGAGGTAACTGTCGTCTCTCGTCTCGGTGCCTCGCTTCGCCCTCTCGTCGTCGATCGTGATCAGAGCCACGGACAGCGACGTCGTTCGTTCGGATGGTTTTTGGCTGGGGAGAACAAAAAAACCACAAAAACAGACACTTAGAGCCGGACCCCTTGCGGTGTTTGCCAAAAAAAGAGACGCCCCTCTGTCTGGCTGTCTGTTTTCCGCCCTTTTCATTTCAAGCTAGCTACTCACGCGGCGAGACTCAACCTGGCCCATGCTTAGAAGAACCCCTTACATGACTGCAGTACATTAGAGGGGGGGAAAAGCTAATTAATCGTTTGCGAAATGTTTTGTTTCAAGCCTTTTTCGACGTCTTCCGTTAGATTTTCAGTTTTAACCAAAAGGCGGGGAGGCATTCAGAAGGTGCAATCAGTCATATTTTTATCTGTTTATTGGGGGGGGGGGGGGGGGGGGGGGGGGTTGTGTTCTTTTGCAATAGAACATAGAGCGACGATCCAGCATTTCCAAGCCTTTGATGATATCAGTAAGGAAAAAAGTCTGTAATTGATTCGTTCTCTTTGAGAGGAACTAGACACAGAGAGGCGACTCCTGCATTGGCTGACATCAGGCAATCGATGGAGCATGGGTTAACTATCAGTCTAATCTGGAAAACAAAAGGGACAGATGGAACCGAGAGAGGAAGACAAAGGTCCGTCTTTTCTCAGACTAATTACCGAGGAGGAGGACGACACACAGGGAGTCGGTCAAGGGGTGGGGGGGGCTTTACGTCGATGAAGGTCTGAAAATGACGAGAGAAAGGAGAAGGCAAATGGCACTCATCATGGTGTCGTTTTGGGGGGGGTTGGGGGGGGGAGAATGGCAAAAAAAGGCCAAGTGCGTCAATTCTTTTTGAAAGCCTTTTCTAACCTTTCTGGTTTTAAGAGGAAGCCTTTGAAAAAGATAGACGACGCTTTTGCAGACCTTTGAAAAGAGAAAAAAAAAAAACGTGAAAATTGGACATGGGACTTTCATAATGGGAACCATTTGTTCTACTGTATGAAGCCTTTTTGTTCGTTTTTTTTCGTGGCCAGTGGGTGAAATGAGTGGGAAGTTACTGCCCCCCCCCCCCAAACCACGTGCGCACACACACACAGACACACACACACACACACATACACTCCCACCCCCCACCTGTGCCTGTTATATGTTTGTACCAGCCAGCTAATCGACAGTTTTAATCCAAAAATTAAATCAAAAGCTGTCCTTTGGTCTACATAGTAGAACACATAGTTAAACATGACATCTTTCCCCACACTGAAGTCAAAATAATAAATATTCATTTGAATCTTGCAGTTCCAAAATCATTTTGAAAAGCAAACATGGCACATGCCAAAGTTTGAACAGCCTGTCAGTCAGTGTGTGGTATCTCCTCCTTTAGCGTGTGTATATATATATACATATATACATATATATATATATATATATATATATATATATATATAAAACCACACATCTCAGGATGTCAGCTGAGAATTTTTCTCTTCTTTTTTCTGGGATTTTATTTTTTGTTGGGTTTTTTTTTTTTTTTTTGGTCTCAACTTTTTCTTCTCGAACTCCTCTGACTCTAAGCCTATTCTTAGATCTGCCTCGTACGCCCTGCGTGTTTGATATTTCCCCGAAGATTTTCGACAATGTTCAAATCAGGGGATTTTTGCTATTGCTAAAACTTTCATCTTTCTTTCCTCTAAGTAGGTCTTTGTTAGGTTTTCAGGTGTGCTGCAAATCATCGTGTTGCAAAAATATCTAATCTCTTTTCAGCTTCGGTTTCTTAATTCAATAAAGGGTCCTTTAAGGTTTGCTGATATATACTGGTAGACACAATAATATGTAATTGGTTTCATTATTCTGTCTACCCACAGAATTGTTCCTGTTTCACTGGCTGCAATGTAGCCCCAAAGCATAAAATGTTCCACCATTGTATTAACACAACTGCCAAATATTTTACATATTTTTCTGCTCCAGAAACATGTCCGCTGTGGTCATTGTGAATGGTCCAAAACAACACTTCAAAAAAAAAAAATGTTAGGCATGTCAGGATTTTTATTTATTTATTTATTTATTTTTGCCTTTTTTCTTCCTCCAAACAATGGTTTGAAGAACTCCACAAATGCAGATTTTTGTTGCAAGAGGAAGTGATGACGTTGAAGTCGTGAACAACTGTTCCATCGTCAGATAAACTTTTCGTTCGCTCATTTGCAACAAACAATGGGTTCTGCTTTGTCGCCAAAGCGCTTTGTCTTTCAAGGTCCCGTTTTATAAAATTCGGTCATCTTCTTTCTGAAGTTTTCAGATGAGTCTGTAGCCGTGCCCGTGGCTGTCAAAAACAGACGTAACCATAAACGCGGTCTAAACCAAACCAGTACATTTCAGTTCACAGACCCCTTCTTAGATGGTACTCACGGAATGATGTGAACCTAAGTTTCCATGGTGATCACTCAAGGCATCTGAATACAGGTTACGTGTACCTGCTCTCCTCTCCTCCTAACAGATACAAACAGTTGTGTCCTCGGCTAACTGTGTCATAACCACCATACTGTTCACGAGGTGTGAAATGTTATCGAGTCACCATTAGGGTTTACAGTCGGGATAGTCGATCCAGAAATGTTCCACTGAGAGAAACTCTTGATGAGAATCTTTGGCTGTATGTGATGTCATTTGCATCTGTGTTTATCAAAGCCGTGAAACTCAACTGAATCCCTAAGCGTTGGCGTACGCATGACCGTGTTTGCTCTAGTCGTTATCCATAAATTCATCTTCGCATTCAAGCCGCGCTTACCCGACTCCCAACCCCACCGCGCCGCACACCGTGTTCACGCGACGTTACAGAACGATTCGAGTGTTGTTCTCTCCCTTATATATAAGCTTTACATTCAACAGATTACCAACAGCTCTTTCTTTTTTTTTTCCCTCTCTCTCTCTTCCTCTCCAGGTCGAGTGTGAGTGATGGAGTCTATCTTCGGAGGGGAGCTTGGTCTGATGGGTGGAGGGGAAGGTTTGAGAGAAGACAGCTGTGGAGTGGGGTGGCCCACTTCCCCCCTGCAGGAGGACATGTACCCGACGTCTCATTTCACCCTGGTGGCGGCTTACCACGACATCAAGACCCGACTGGCCAGCCTGGAGAGAGAAAACAGCAGCATCAAACGGAAGCTGAAGGGCTACGAGGTCAAGGTGGGGACGCTTCTGGCGTTAGGGTCAAAGTCGTTTTCGGGGGACGAGTTTATTTTTTGATCCGACCGCTCTTGAACTCAATTCGCGGCCCGACCCGGATCAACCTGATTCGGCTCTGTGGTGTCTCACCTGTAGTCATCTGTCCTTGTTTTCGTTCCAATATCTTTTCATTGGTTAAGTGTTTTTTTTTTTTTCTGTTCATTGGCTCTGTACAGAATGTCTCCATTCTGTTCTGTTCTGTTCTGTTTTGTTCTATTTCTGTTAGACTGTGTTCTCTTCTCTTCTCTTCTCTTCTCTTCTCTTCTCTTCTCTTCTCTTCTCTTCTCTTCTCTTCTCTTCTCCTCTCCTATAGCTACATGTAAAACCACCATAAGTATGACAAATTTCATTAAACTTTCTTTGTTTTGTTTCTCTCTCTCTCTCTCTCCCCCTCTCTCTCTCTCTGTCTCTCTCTCTCCCCCTCTCTCTCTCTCTCTCTCTCTCTCTCTCCCTCTCTCTCTCTCTCTCTCTCTCTGTCTCTCTCTCTCCCCCTCTCTCCCTCTCTCTCTCTCTCTCTGTCTCTCTCTCTCTCTCAGTTCCCTATGATTAGTGAGTTTGGAGAGGAGAGGAGCATCTGCTGCTCCTGTGAGCCTAAAGAGGCCAGTCTGTCTCAGACAGAAGCCAGCAGCCTACAGCAGAGAATCAACAGCCTCACTCAGGAGGTCAGACAGGCCCTCTCTGTCTGTCACACGTCCAACACATCATTTTTTATTGTTTGCTTGGAACTAAGACTGAGGGCTCTAATAATAACCAAGACCACAGTCACATAGAGAAGTAAAATCTGGGGTTTAAAGAGAACTCAACCCAGGACTTGAGAAGAACTCTTTCTTAAGCACTCTCTCTCTCTCTCTCTCTCTCTCTCTCTCTCTCTCTACTCCTCACTCACTCCCACTCTATGTTCCATGTCTTTTTGCAGTTGCAGAAGAGTAAGGAGCGAGAGGAGAGGTTGGAAGACGTGATTCAGGCTTATGAGAAAATACATTTGGAGAAGAGCAACGTCCAGAGGGACCTGGACAAGATGGTAAGAAACAGCGCACCCTAGTGGAGAGTTTGCAGAATGACAAACTGAGAATCTTGGCACATCTGCTAAGGACCCCGAATTTATTTATATATTTATACAGTGTATGGACCGAGATTTCCTGGATAATTGAGGGATTAATGAAAAATTATCAAACAAAGCCATTCCAGAACTATCAGACAGAAAGTTTGTGTTTTCATATTGTGAGAAATGAACTGATTGGTTTGGTGATGAATAAAACATTTTGCATGGGCTGAAAAAGACCATGAATATAATAATTTATGTAAAGCAGCCTAATTAGATATGACGCACACAAGACGGGCATTTATTTTTCATTTGTGTCACGATTTATGTTCCTCCAGATACACACTGATGAAATTTCCCTAGATCATCATCAGTGTTTATCTTTGTCCCTTGCTCCAGCAGTCAGATGAAATAAACTATAGATTATGATGAAATGAAGTCAAGAACTTAGAAGTTGTCACAGCACATATGGTAAAAGCACTGATGAATGTCCAGGTAACTTTGGCTGAGGTCCAAGTCATTATGATTGTTTACCAAGGGTGTCTCTTTGTTTGTGTGTGTGTGCGTGTGTGTGTATGTGTATGTGTGTGTGTGTGCATTTGTGTGTGTATTTGTGTGTGTGTTTGTGCTTGTGTGTGTGTGCGTGTGTGTGTATGTGTATGTGTGTGTGTGTGTATTTGTGTGTGTGTTTGTGCTTGTGTGTGTGCATTTGTGTGTGTGTGTGTGTATGTGTGTGTGTGCGTGTGTGTGTGTGTGTGTGTGTGTGCATATGTTTGTGAGTGTGTGTGTGCGCGTCTGTGTGTGTGTGTATGTGTGTGTGCGTATGTGTGCGTGTGTATGTGTGCTAATGTGTGCGTGTGTGTGTGTGTGTGTGTGTCCACCCTGCTGTAGACCACTCTCGCAGAACAACACGTTGAGCGAATCCGAAGCCTGGAGGCTGCCCTCCGACAGAGGGACAGTTCGCTCCAGAAGAAGAGCGCTCTGATGCACGCCGGGAAGGACATGCCACACCTGCAGCCTCGCAGCAAAGAGATGCAATACCTGCAGCTGCACGCCAGCCTGGACGTCCCCTGCGGTCGGTGACGGCACCTTTACAACTATTACAACTAAAACCGTTTATGCCGTTTACATACCGCGTGTCCTTTTGTTCGGTCTAATCGGGATGCAACTTTAGCTTAGACCAGGGGCGTCAAAACCCGGTCCTGGAGGGCCGTCCCGGGTTTTTGTTTTCGCCTCTTAGTTACTTGTTGATTTTCACCTTGAAAACGGGTGTGAACGCTCTTCAGCCAATCAGAGATTGTATTTAGTCGGTCGACAAGAAAAAACCGCAGGACCGTGGCCCTCCAGGCCTGGATTTTGACACCCTTGGCCAAGACGTTTGATAGCAGTCTATCTCAGAGCCAGTATTCTTCCCACAATCCTGAATTTTTATCACTTCTCTAAAAAATTCATGTCTGTCAGCTCAAGTGAAGAGATGAGATCTTTCAAGGTCTCTCCTTTTTTTTCACGTTTAGCTGTGTTTTTATCTTTTGTGTGTGTGTGTGTGTGTGTGTGTCTGTAATATATTCACAGTGATGGACTGTAGAGGCCCCACACTTCAGAGCTCTCGTAGCCTGGACGCTCTCTCCGATCTGAAAGTGCAGCGCCTGGAGGCGGAGCTTGAAGGTGCACGGAATGAAGCCCAGGGGGCGTGTCAGAGGGAGGAGGAGCTGAAGGCGGAGCTTCAGCGGTTACAAGAGGAGATCAGGCAATTACAAGAAGCCCAAAGAGAGGTACAAACAAACATATGTAGACACAAATTTTCTAACACATTTTTCGTGCAAAATATTCACACATTCATACAGTCACATTCTCTAATTAGTCAACAATAATCATTTATATCTGCAATATACACTTATATAAAATGATATGTGTGTGAAATAGCAGAAAATGCAAATGTAATTTCATATGCGTTGATCTCTAACCAATCATATTTTGTCCTAAAAGGAGATGGCCACACCCTGTGAGCACTGTGATATGGAGTGGATCAAGAAAGCTGGTGATGAGCAGTGAGTGAGAGGCAGCTCTAAGCCAATGAGCAATCATATGCTAATTATCTTAGATTACATTCCGTAAGCACTAGACTGTCAGAGAATCAAACTGTCAGCCCTGTCTTGTCATGCAGAAAGTAATCTTACTTTTTTGAGATTATATTAATGCATTCTCCTTTCCTGACGTAACAATAATGGCCAAATATATATTTTAGGAATCTATTTTATTCATGAATTCATGAATATTCATAAATATTGCATGTCTTATAACATCATTTCACACGGCAGATGGATAAAGACTGCAGATGGATAAAGATTAGTCACATTTAACATTTATTTGGCCTAATGAAGAGTTTATCTCTCTCTTTTTTGCTCTCATTATCGTTCATCCAGGGTAAATTTGGCACTTGCCTACACAGAGTTGACAGAGGAGCTGGGCCGTGTGCGTTGTCTGGTAGCCAAACAGAATGAGATCCTCAGACAGACAACGCAAGAGCAGAAAAGTCCTGGTCAGTTACACACACACACACATACATTCATACACACACGGATACACACACACACACACACACAGACATACACACACACATACATTCATACAGACATGGATACACACACACGCGCACACACACACACATACACACACACACACACACAGACATACACACACATACATTCATACACACATGGATACACAGACACACACACACACACACACACACACACATTCATATACACACGGATACACACACACACACACACACATACACACACAGACATACACACACACACACACAGACATACACACACACATACATTCATACACACATGCACATACAGCTTTCTGAACAGTCATACAAAAGTGGTATCAGGTGTGGTGCATTAGGTCTGCTTAGTGTTTTACGGGGTGTTTTCTCCTCGTTTCTTTGTTGTTAATCCTTTTTTTTTTCTCCCACAGTTCCACGCCATTCTCCTGCACCTCAGCGTCGTTCTCCCAGCTCTCCACGCCCCTCCCCTGACCGCCTCCGTCCCTCCTCCCCTCTCTCTCCCCCCTCTGGTCCCGCCTCCTACTCCAGCCGACCCTCCAGCCACCGCCTGCGCGCTCGCTTCCAGGGTCGCCGTAGTTACTCCGAAATGGCCGACCCCTCCGCCCACCAGCATCCCCCTCACCGTCTCCTCCGCGACCCGGTCTCCACCCTGCCGAAGCCCCGTCCCGTCGGCGACGGTTACCCGCGGCAACAGCAGCAGCGGGCTCCGCCCAACAGCCCGCGTCCGGCCTCCGCTCACGGCGGCGGCATGGGCGGAGCCGTGAGCGGGAGCCCCTGCCACGCCTTAGAGTTGGGTTTCCCGTTGGCTGAGATGCACCACCTGTGCCACCTGGAGGACCCCCCGACGCCAGCCCCCCTGGTCACGCCCCCGCAGTCCTCGGACGACGAGGAAGAGGAGTGGCCGTGTCCCAGCCCCGCCCACAGTCCGCCCAGAACGCTGGGAGTGACTCCGCCCAGACCACCTTTCCCAGCTCCAGATGCTCCCAGTACACTGGCGTGTCCCCTGCCTGGCTACTTAAACGCCGAACATGCACAGTCTTGGCCTTCCATTAGTGTGAGTGACAGATCACGGTTTGTCACTCTGTACTGCCTGAAAACAAATAGCAATTTTTTTTTCTTTTTGCCGTTACTTTGTTGTTCATCTTGATCTGATTTATGATATGTTTTTTGCATATATTTTTTTGACTGGTGTATGAAATCCCATTCTGTATTCTCTCTGTTTTCTTGCTGTTGTCAGTACAAACTCTAGCACACGCTCGCATTATCTGTTACAAAATAATAATGAAGCATTTTTGCGTATTGGCTAGTTTACGTCCTGTAATTTCGGCGTGTTTGGGTCTGAGCAAATTCCTCAGTCTGTTTTAGGTGCTAACGCTTCTGGGTTTTTGTTTTTTTTTTTTTCCTCAGCTGTGGATGGAGTCGGAGGACAGCGATGCTCGGAGCTGCCCTCTGTGTCAGTTAACCTTCCCCACCAGTTACCCTGACGACGCTTTGATCAAACACATCGACACTCACCTGGAGAACAGCAAGATCTGAGAGCAGCCACCTCCCTCTCTCTCGCTCTCTCTCTCTCTCTCTCTCTCCCTTTCTCTCACTCCTTTTTATCGTCACGTCAGGAAACACACTCAGCGGTTATGCAACCTTCGACAGATCGGGCTGGCTGAGGTCTACTGGTCGGTATTCCATTAAAAGGATTTGTAAGGACAGCTGCTGCCCCCGCTGGAGATTGTAACTGCTACATGTACTACATGTTGCTAACAAAGTCATCCAAGAGGTTTTCAGGGCTGTAATGACAACTACTGTTCACTCATTTTTCATCCAGGACTCTGACTGTTAACTGGTCAAAAGGAGAGAAGCCTTCCATTAAATATTGAAAGATGTATTACTCTTACAGTCACTTGATTATATTGAGCTAGCTAACTTTTTTTTTTTTTAACAAAAAGACTTGGGGTGACCCTGAGAGACGGTCAAAAAGGGATTTTTTTTTTAGAGTGGCTAAGACATTTAAGCGTCCTTCCGTAGAGTTAAAAACTAGAAGGAGCACTCTCTTTGACCTTGATTGTCTCTATTACAACCACAGCAGCATGGAGCACCATTTTAAAATAGTCCTATTTCTTCTTTGGTTGATTCTGACATGTGTTCGTTGTTTGATAGTCTGCCATCTGCTGGATGTTCTGAGTAAAAACATTCAAGCAATCACTAGTGCTCCCGTGCACTGGGTGTCTTGTCTTCAGAACAAGACGCGTAATCCAAAGCTCACAGAGGGCTGCTGTAATATAAAACTCCTATATTCCTTCCCCTCTAAAGAGACCTTTGTAGAAACTAGAATCTTAATATATCTTGACTGAGTGAATACGAGTTAAAACAAGCCAACAAATAAACACCAAAGCATTCACCGACACCGGTAGGGGGTGTCAAAAGACAAAAAGATGAAAAACAAATACATGCGCTTATTAATCTCGAAATCCTATCCACGCTGTTTGTTTATATTGTTAGTGTAGTGTGGTTAGGTGCTCCCTCTAGTTATTTTTAACTCTATGAGTTCCCAGTTCCTCTCTGAGCTGGTTCCTGCTCCTTTGTTTCTCTAAAGGGCATGCATGAGCCACAGAGCTCTGCAAAGTTCTGCTAGTGTACAGTAGTGACTGAATCTGGAGTTCCTGATCATAGTTGATCGTTTTTGAAAATGCTTGTACCGTTGTGTTTTTTTTTTTTTTCTTTTCGAATTTTGTTAAGAAACGAGAAAGCGTAAGAATCTTCCGGATACGGATACAGCGTAGAGCCGGAGGAACGTTTTTTTGAGAGCTTTAGAGGTTTTACCGGAACCGAGAAAAAGCCAGGAAGGTAATGTTGCATTCTCTTCCAGATCCTGAACATTGTAAAATGTTCGGACATTCAAGCCATTGTCAAACAACTAACAGAACTGCCAGTTCTACATTTGTGTGGAAAATTAAAGAATGGTCAAGGGTGTAGAGCAGGGGTGTCAAACTCCGGTCCTGGAGGGCCGGGGTCCTGCTGTTTTTTCGTGCAGACCAACTAAATAGAATCTCTGATTGGCTGAGGAGTGTCCACACCTGTTTTCAAGGTGAAAATCAACAGGTAACTAAGAGGTGAAAACAAAAATCAGCAGGACCCCGGCCCCCCAGGACCGGAGTTTGAGACCCCTGGTGTAGAGAAAAGGAGGCAGAGGGAGTTGGTTTAGGTTTGGTCAGGTAATGCCGCCCTTTCCAAATTTTTCAAACGTTCCATTTTGTGCTGGTTCAAAAAAAAAAAAAAAAGAAAAAGAAAAAGAATGCTAATAAAATAAAGGCATAGTTAATTTTTTACTAGATGAAGAAGGCAAAGAAGAAATGATATAGGAATATTCACTGATTCCACTCCTTTCCTCGCTAGTGTTTTTAATTTAGGGTTAAACTTCACGTGGTTGACACATTCGGATTAGAATTAAAGTGTTACGAAAGTCATCTAGAGGTGTGTATGTAAATAAAAAGACTCGAAAAGGCTAACATCAACTATATGTCTCATGTATACGTTTATGGTTCTGAACGGCACTTGAGAAATGAGAGGCTCTTTTTGAGTTTCAGACGTGTGTGTAATTGCAATAAACTTTGAGTGGGAAACCAATGGGAGAGTTTGCCTTATCTGAGATGTTTTCCCCTCGGTGCAAATGAAGCGTGGTTCCGCGCTGACTTTCACTGTCCACGGACGTTCTTCACTGAAAATCTCTTTGTTTGCCTGCCTAGGATTTCTTTTTTATTTGGAAAACTGTCACGGAAATTCAGATTACGGGATTATGGGAGCGGAAAATGTTTGTATTAGGTTATTACTGGTAGGAAAGCCTGAGATTAAGCCTTTCATAACCTAATAACTTATAAGGACTTGATTGGTCAATGTGACTACATTGAGTTAGACTACATCTAATTATAAGGACCTGATTGGTCAATGGGACTACATTGAGTTAATAGACTACATCTAATTAGCGCTGTTATAAAAGGCTTAATCTCAAATTTTCCTACCCCCCCAAAAATTGTCATATACACAGCCAACCTGGTGATGCAGACGTTGAGATAGATCTATAAAATCAGTGGATAAGTTCAGAATCGTTCTGAATTTTACATTTGACTTCCTCGTATTATACCCTTCTCGATTAGTCCAGTTAGAGAAACAGCATCAGAGGAATTTGTTATAGCGATGTGAATTCAGTCTGCTATAGCTCTAAAGAGATAAACATGGTAAGAACACATTAAAAATGGAATCATTACATTCCATTAAACGCTGAATCTTAATGAAGTAACTTGCAGCGAGAGGGAAAAAAAAAAATAACAGAGGTTGACATATATTCTAATATTTATTTGAGTGTAGTCATCGTACAAAGCCAATTACACTGGAGGTCTCCCGAGATCCATTGTAAACATTTTACTAAAAATTTGACAACAGTTCTCTTTTCCACAAAATGCACCGTTGAAACATCCGCAGTTTAGAAAAAAAACCTTGTCATCATTATTTCAACAGGAATTTACTTCAAAGACAATCTATAACATACAACACATTTTAAAACTACAATCTACACAGAATTAACAACTAAGAAGAAATGTTAGTTTAATGAAAAAAATGGAGCACAAAAAAAACAAACAATATTTACAGCTTAGCTTTATACAAGTAGGGGAGAATCAGTGTGTTCAAGTATCCTTCATGACAGATGTTTAATCCATAAAAATATGCAAAAAAAATTCACACTCCAACTAAATCTACAAATAACACAAAGTCCAGTCCCAGGGTACGGAAGGAAGCCCTTTTAGTGTCAACACCCAAGTAACTGTCTGAGAAAGTCTCCCTCCATCTTGTCCTGTATATAGTGTAATCACTTCATGCATTTAAATACATCTTTTCAAAACGAATATCCTTCAGTTTACGTGAATAATTACAGAGTTGTTTAAAAACTAACTTAGTGTTGAATAAATACATTAATTCTGAAGAACAATCTTGTATTTTTTCCCGTGTAAACACCTCAAAATGCAAGTTAACTCTTCAAAGAATCCTCTACTTCATTTCAACTTGTTAACACCGTTTAGACGGCAGCTGACGATAGCATTTTTATCGAAAGTCGGAACTCGGACGCAAACTAGCCTAACGGTCCTCATGTATTCCGTGTATCATCAACTCCTCTGCATTTTTGGCCGTCAATCGTTCATCAGGGTGCAGTTCCAGAAGAGAAATGCCAGTCTCACCGGTTCTTCTCTCACCAAAGAGGTGCTGACTGCATCACATTCATATCAGAATATATTCACATTACAGTTAAGCAATGTACAGTTAAACAATTGTAAAACTAATACTAACATAAGTGTCTCCCATTTAAGTCCACATCCTGTTAAATAGTAGTGTGTGTGGTAGTCATTTGACTGTAGTATGCAGAATATTTGTCGTGATTAATGGGCGATACTAGAGTCACAGGGTGGCAGTACATTCTTTCAGGTACTGGGATCCGAGGACAGGAACCTCGAAGCCTCCAGACAGGCTTCAGCACCAGAGATCCAAGTTCTCAGTGTTGGCAAATCCAGGGTTTTCTCGGACTTTCCAGTATGTTTCGTTGGTTACCCAGACCTCCCTTCCAGCATGATCGAGAGTTTTCCTAAAAAAAAAAAAATCGATAGGAAAATATTTTACAGTTAATCGTTTTCACTATACTGATGGCAACAGGGGATATTTTTCAGTTTTTTGTTGTTGTTTTTTTTTTAAACCGACGTAACATTACAAAACTTTACACAGCTGAACTCCAAGAGCTTTATAAATACCAAAGGGAGGAAACTATTCTGAGCAAATGTGGCTGCCCCACTGAACAGAACATTAATGAGGTATAATTTCCTCCTCGCATATGGAGATAGATAGCATTAAATATTTACTAACACCTTGCCGTTTCTAATGAAAGGAAGTCTAAGAGTGATGAATCTGTGGCTTGTATTAGTGATACATCTATATCTATATAGATATATCTATATATAAATAATGGGACTGACTTGAAGAAACGGGGCACGTGTTCCTCTCCTTTCTTGGCCATTTCTTTTCGTCGTTCCCTCTGCTTCTCCTCCACCTCATCCTTTCTCTTGTCGGCTTCCGCCATCTTGCCTTCTTCCAACAGCCTGCAGTGGGGGGGAGGGGGAAAGAAAAATGGCGTGAGAATCAATCCATTTCATTCAAAGCTCAAAACGGTCAGGGTTTTTTTTCCCCACGGTTGTCAAGTACAGGGTTTATCCTCTGGCGGGGTAAGACGGTTGTTTGTGACGCGTATCGGGCGGAAAACGGGAGTTTTAAGTGCATGGAGGAAGAGGAGGAGGAAGAGGAGACCCACCTTTGGTCTGGGCGGAAGCGGGTGTCGGTCGGGGGCAGGACGGCCTCAAGTTCAGGAGTGAGCTCGTTCAGTTCTCTGGCGTACTGAGAAAAACCGTAGTATTCAAAGTGGTCGTCGGGTTGTGTATCTGTGGATTGAAAATGAATGCAACACTTGCTCAGTAAGGTTTCAGATTGCGTCTGAGTGTGTTACTGTTTTAACAGGTTATTCAGAATGCACTCCTCAGAGGGGAGATTGAAATTGAGGTTTTTAGGGGCCTCGGAACCCACATTGTGTGTTTTAGGTTTACATTTGTGACATATAAAAGAAGTTTGGGATTATACTATGAAGTTTTTTTTTAAACTGTATTTAATTATTTTAATTACTCACTGGGCTTCCAGATGCATTGTGGGTTGGGCAGAGTATCACAGAAAATGCCCTCATGCCAGGAGCCACCAAAACGATGGACCACCTTTCCAGACCGGTCCAGAACCTGCCCCTGCACTTCATTCTTGCCGTTTTCTGAACCCCAGTAACGAGACTGCAAAAGCAGAGAGAGACGTTTCAGAGGAGGAAAAAACCAAGAGGGAGTGACTGCCATGTGATTTCATCAGCTGGGTTAACCTCCTCAGTCTAACTGCAACATCTAACCAAAGCAAAATGCATGGAGCCAGAACAGACTATTCTAGAATCTTATCTTCGTCTCATCTGCGAGTGACTCAGCGTCAAGCCAGAACATTTCAGAGATAACGACACAACACGCAGGCACCATTAACGCGTGACCTTGAACGCCCTTCTCTGAGGAGTCAGGCCTGATAACGGCGTCTGATCGACAACTGCTTGCTCCAACTCCCCGGGGGAGGAAAGCTGGCGATAGAGCAGCGTTATCTAGATACAGGGGACCCTCAGAGTAAAAGACTCACCTTAACGAAAGTGATCTTGCAGGTACACTCGTCGCTTTTCAGGTTGCGGATGGTCACGTCTCCGTAATGCTCCAGCCACCTCTGCTGACTGAAGACGTTGTGGATACAGGTCACTGCTTTGTTCCACTCGTAATGGTCGCCATACCTAATGAAATACAAATCACAGAATGGATGAGGAGAGGATATTCATTCAACTCAGAAAGAGAAGAGATTAAAATCAGGTTTTAGGACACGTTAGAGTTGAATCTAGACTTGGATGTAACTGCACTGTGAAGTGCTGCTCAGCCCCGGGATAGTCTTGATCTTAATCCTTGTAAACGAGCCCATGAGGTGAGATTAGGCAAAAGGAGTTTTATCCATCAATTTAGGCAAAGTCATAATGGTTAAAAACTGAGACTATAATGGTTTTGGTCATACAAAAGACTTTATATACAGCAGTCATAAAAGAAAAATGCATTCACAGAAGATGGTTCAAAAATGTGAAAGATCTGTCTTTAAAAAAAATAAAAAACATTTTCTTTGAAACTGTAAGTCATGAAGCTGACAGGCTCTCTATAAAAGGTGTTTTCGTTTAAATTTAAGATTCAACACTGGGGTGTCTGTATGGTCAAACCTGATCAGATCAGGGGACATTACAAAGAGAGGCCATTGTATAAACACTCACTTTGGCAGTGTAACATTGACCATCCCAGTGGATACGATCTCAACAGATTTCCCCCAGAATTTGTTCTTCCATCTTTGATCTGAAGGGGCAAGAAATGAGTTTACAACATGAACACACACACACACACACATATATATATATATATATATATATATATATATATATATATATATATGCATATACACAGATGTTTTTACCGAGAATTACTGCATACAGTGACAAATGAGTGACGTTGCATCATTAACTATAAATTGCAGTTCAGTGGTTAGCATCTGTAAGCATAGCCTACAGGCTTATTGTAGTAAGAGTCTGTATGACTCATTAGCACCAAGGTGTTTTCCGTCCTACACACTAACCTTGCCAGAAGGTGAAGTTTTCTGACTCAGCATGACAGGCAGACAGAGGAGGGTGATGGCTGACCTTAAGGCGAAACACAAAAGAGTAAGTCAATATTAAAGATATTAGCCCTCAACGCTAATTCCTCATATATAGCACCATACTTGAAAACTTTGGCTGTACTGTATTCTACGTTATCTTGAGACTGGCTTTATGACTACATTCACAGGACACTGAAGTTAACTGTAGGAAAAGCACTGACAACAATGACTGGTTTTGGATTGCAAAGTCAGCATGGCCCTAAATTGTTGGCTTGAAGTCCATTATTGGCATCGAGAAGGGGGCATACCTGCTCTGCCATGTAACGGAATCCCCGATCCTCCCGAACGCTTTCGTAGGTCTCCCCCAGGACAGGGTTAAAGGGTTTGTAGCGGTAACGCCAAGAAGCCCACGCGTATCCTGAGATGGAGAAGGCAGCCACATAAACCTAAGACAAGATGTCAGGAAAACGATTAAACAACGAGAACATTGACTAGAAAAGAAAATGAGAAACAATGAACCCATTTGTCTAGATATGGGCTTCCTAATAAATATGCTTAAAAAAAATGACATAAATATTCAGTCATCTGCACAACTATTGTTAACTCCCAGTCTAATTGTTCTGGGTCAGGTCGTATTCTTTTTCCAGCATCTCTGTTCCAAGGAACTACTTACACAACTAATCACCATCACATCAGACCATGCTTAGTATGTTTAGTTGGCCTGTGGAACTTCGTAAATTGGTTTTCATAAACAAAGATGGAAACACTCTCTTACAGACTTGGGTCAAAAAGTATTAAAAGTGTTTGAGTTTCTGGATCCTGGGTCATGACAGTTACTTGTGCTCATTTCTACCAGGTTTTTTACAGTTTTAACAGGACCAAGCCTGTTGAAACAACACCAAACAAACATTACAGGAATTCTTTACAGGATCTTCTTTAAAACTGTCACAACATATCTTGATAATTAATGAGTCACATGGAAAGGGAGCCAATGAAGAGGACTAGGATCGGGCCCGGTTATTCAAACACTTCTTTGACCTGCTTGCTAACAGAAACTTGTGAACAGCTTTACCATTCTCTGGTAAGGGTCGTCTGTGCGGTTGGCGATGTCCAGCAACTCTGAGTATTCGAGCTCTTCACTGACCCTCTGGAGCAGGCTGAGGGGTTCGTTCAGGGCCACCGGCATGGACACACGTGACAGATCCTTTCCGATGTTGTTGTAGAGGATGGTGAGGATCCCGATGTGGCTGTTATCGCTGCAGGGTGCAGGGAGGACTTTACGGCGCCCCGTGTCCGTAGGAACGTTCGTGGGAACATCCGGGGCACTCGAGACGCTGTTACGGTACTTCAGGGTGGATGTTGCTGCAGAAAAACGGGGTCATTTATTGCTTGGGTTTTTGGGGGGTTTTTTTTTTTAATTTTTGCATACTGTAGATGTGTAGCAGGTTATACCAGTACGCCGCAAAGCAAATAACAGAAGCTAAGTTCTACCTGAAATGTACATTTTGTCTATGGTGCTTGTAGTTCACCAAAACTATCATTGCAATATTAGCAGCATGTTTCTTCCGGTTTAAAACAACACTAAAGCCAATGTTCAGTACCAGCAAAGAGAGCTTTAGAAGGCCTCACTTTATGTACTCAGACTTAACACGAAACTGTGTGTGCAAGGCTTTAGTTAAGGAAGTATTTTTTTTTTTTTGCAGACAAGATTAGTTGCTGTACAGGTTTTACCCTGTTTGCTCAGGGGAAAGACACAGCAAAGGGGGGAAAAAGTAAACGAAAAGTGAGCTGGCAAAAAGCCAGAGGTTGTTGAGCAGGAAAGAAGCATTTTGACTGGACAAATGTACCTTTTGTTGGTACATTCACTAAATGCTATCTGACTGACAGATCTTACTTAAGCAATAGCATTCAGGTTGTATCTGATGTATGAAGGTCAGTGCGTGACAAGTCTGATGTACAATCTGTAATTGGCAACTTACCATGACTCTCATCAGGCTCAGAGTTGCTCGTGGTGACATCGCTAAGGCCCGACTCATCCGAAGCCTCGTTTTCCGACGAGCTTTCACAGACAAGAACTTCGCTAGCATCGAAGAATTCTGATGTGGACTCAGTGAGCGACTGCTTGCGTTGTCCATGTCGGCTCACAGAAGTCATCGTCTAAAGAGATAGCAAGAGACAGGATGTAAAACGAGAGAAAATGGAGGAATACGCAACTTGACGGTTAACCTAGGTTCCTTAATAATCATCCATTCGCAAGATATTAATTCATGTGTATATACACAGAGACACACACACACACACACAAATAGTAACACAAATACAAAGACAGACAGACAAACGCACCTGGTCTTGACGCACTGTGCAGAAAGATTCATCTGTGGAGTCGGAGGACAAGGAGAGTGAATGAACCTTGGTGAGACGCGACTGAAGCTCCACCTAAACATGACAAAAGAGTGACATAAAAGACATAAGAATGTGGCAGCATTTTTTCCTCTTACCTTTAACCTCTGAGTGATGTCAACAGACATGATCAAAAGAATTTTCTAGAATAAACGACAGCTATTCTTTTCTCAGTTCCTTTGTTCCTATGGAACAGTGAGTGCAGACACTTAAAATGAAACATCAGTGTTAGTAAGGCCAGGCGGGATACTGGCAAAAATACTCAAGACGTCCATTTTTAACTCAGACAAAAAAAAATCACTGCTCCTTTAGGTGAACTGAGTTGTACTTTTCACAACAGAACCAAAAAACTGGTTTGTCATTTGTTTTGCTCTCTGACTGAAACCAGAACAAAGTTGAATCTGTGGTTTTAGGTTTTTTTTTTTTTCCTCATTGGCTCTTATGCAAGTATTTTTCATTCAACAGAGAGAGAGAGAGATTTTGAGAGAAACCCCGCCCAAGATAGGCCACCACACCGTTCAACCCAAACAGCCCTAACAGGTTCTATGGAAGTTTCGTTCACTAGAGCTCACAAATATCCTGAGACGTTTCTTTTTTTAGGGGGGGGGGGGGTGTCATCAGCATTTGAAACTAGTTTGACATGAGAATGTTCAAGTCTCTAACTCCTACACAGCATCCTGCCAACTCTCGAAAAGCAGGTGACTAAACTTCCTTGCGTTGGACAAGGGGGTGCATTGTTGGACAAGTCAGCTGATCTGGTCATGGAACTGTGACTTACATAATAGTCAAAGTTAACAAATTAAAACCGAAAAGGACCCAGTCACAGCAGCGCTACGAGTCATAAATCAATTACACTGATCATTATTCAAACTTGTGCTGACGAATCATAAATGAGGTAGGATTTTTACCTCATTTTACCACGACTCTTAAGGTTTCACTGAAAGAGGTTCTATGAGCCCTAGCTGAGGTCCTACCTCTGAGAGTGTGGTGCAAAGCGTGGCCAACTGGTCTGAGGTGGACTGGTGCAGCTCTGGGCTGGTCCAGGCTTGCCTGAGTCGCTCCCTCTCCAGATTCAGAACTTCGTGGATGTTCCTCAGTGACTCATGTACTGAGAAAGAAAAACAGGGAGAAGGGCATTTAAATTCTGGAAAAGGAGTTAGACATCCATTGTCGTCTGGCCATCCATATCATCTCTTGATTTGATATAACCTTTGGCAAACTGATAAGAACATGGCAATGATTTGTGTGCATGAATCTTGGAAGCCCTTACTACCGTACAAAAAGAGAAATCGGCTCTGACCATTAGTTGAAGAAAACTTCCTAGCCCTGAACGCACCCCCTCCCCCCCACCACTTACAATGGAAGAAAGAAATATGTTGTTTTAAGACTACCATCACAGAGTTTCTGTCATCATTGTAATGATTAAATGTCTGTCAATATGTTAAATGTGTGGATAAAATGGTGGCTACATTTCATGACGTCAATGAAGCAACATATCTTAACTTTCAAAAGCTGCCATTTGCTTTGGCAATGACAGTTTCACCAGAGGTTTATGATTGAAAACAATGCGCCTTAATCTTAGCACAAAACAGCAGGCCTCCAGATACCAGATCCCTGGAATGCATTGTTCTCACAGGAGCCTAGTATCAGACCATTAAGTGAATAGAAGTTAAACGCAACCTTGGGTTCTCTCCGGTCGTTCACTTACTCTTTTGGGACATCTTATGGATGTCCTGCTGGAGCTGCTTGCCTTCAGGTGAAGTACCCCCTGGGGCAGACAGCTGGGAGTACACATAGTCTGGGATTGACTGGACGGAGCACCCAAGACCAGACGAAGAACTCAGCTGACTGGTGGACATATTCTGAAAAGAGAGAGAAGAGATGAAGGGTTGAAATGAAAGGAAAAGAATGAGGGGGAGGGGGGTTTAAAAGTAGAGTGGGAATTAGTGAAACGTGAGAATTACGGAATGGGAGAGCATAGTGAGTGGAGAAACATTAATTAAAAATTGATGACAGAGGCACTGAATGAAGAATGTTTTAACAGCAAGACTGAAACAAAACACCAGTGGAAGAAAACCTATTTGGTGAGGAAGAAAAAGAAAAAAAAAAAAAAAAAAGCAAAGAGAAGACTACTGAGTACACTGGGTACCATTTGGTCTGGTCTAAAGATAGTCAAATATGGACAAGATGTACTTACGATGCCAAGTGATAAGGCGCGAGAGTGGCCAAAGATCTTGCCAGATTTCTTTCTGGGCTTCTCAAGAGTAAGATTCTGCAAAACAATGCGAACATTGAAACGGATAATACTCTCTGAGTATCCTGTGTCTGAGAAACGCCTTCATACGTAACTGTCAGATTTTCAATCAATGTAAAATTCAAATGATGGCATAATACTTAGGCTTGCTTGTTTCTAAAGAGACATTACACAGCTAGCTCTGTACCGATAACCTAGACACATCTCGTTCTGAGCATACATCAAAGGAGTGGCCTAAGGTACTCATCAACCTTTAACAGAAGTAAGAGCTTACTATGAACCAATGACAATCTCAGAGCCATTACATTATTCTTTACATAAGAGACTGTTACAGGTGAAAATGCCGAGACGGCATAACACAGTTTGGCATGTCCCTACCCTTACCTGCATGCTGATCCGGCGTTCCAGGTCCATGTTTGTGATGGGTAGACCACCTTCAAGGCACTGCAATCTCTGGATCAGACCACCCAGTCCGTCCAAGTCCAACTGACATCTGGCCAGCTCTGCAGGGTTAAAGGGTTAACGCGGATCAGATTTCCTGCTCATATCATATGCTGACTGCTATGCATATTCAAATGTTCGTTAATAGTTGGATGGCTTCCACATAAATAAACGAAACAAGCTTCTAATTTCACATGTATATATAAACTAACGGTCCCTTTCCAAGTCCTAAACAATAATCGAGCCAAGCAGCACGGCATCGGCGGAATAAGCCATTCGCTAATTCTTTTTTCAGATGACGCCAACAGAGACTTTCTGTCCATACTTACCAGTTTGAGGATTAAGTTACAGTGCAGTTAACGGTTTTAGTACAGGGTTGGCCTACCTTGCTGGCAGCAGTTGGACTGATGGGTCTGCATGAGCCAGGCGGACACTTTGCTGTTCACACCGGATGAGGAAGATGGTGACTCCGTCATTTGTCTGTTGTAGACAGAAGTTGTGCTCTGATAATGAGGAAGCTGAGAAAATGAAGAAAAAATGAAGACTTGGCAGTTAAGTATGTGAGCTCATTCAACATCACAGTACAAATTCCAGAGTAACAATTAGTCTATGTGCACTCAGCACTTCAGCATAATCAGAATGGGTTTAAACTCATCACACACCACCACCATAACCATTAGAACTAGTTAGTACAGTAAATTCCCATCACTTTTACACAAATTTGCAGCACTCGGCATCTCAGTCCGTCAGCGTGCTATCATGTCAGTCGTACAACCAACCCATACAAGTCTGTCATGCGGTCATGGTGCTAAGCTTGCTGTAAATGGACTCACCGTGTCGGCAATCCCTCGGGTTCTCTGGGCCAGGCTAGCCATGACAGGGAGGGAGCCTGGGACCCCTGACAGTGCCTGAAGAACCCCCTGGTGGAGGTTCAAAGCTTCATTTTTCTTGTAAACCCGGTGGGCGCTCAGTTTGGTCAACCAAATGTAGAAAAGTTCATGGCTCTTAGCCTGAAGGGATAAATCCAGACACTCATTGGTATACCAATTACAATAAAAGATGACAGAGATGACAGAAATGACATTACAGAGATAGGCAGCACTCCAGTCTATTTCTTGAATGAGACATGCATGCATGGTGCAGAGGAATGCGGGAGAAAACGTCATTACGTTGTGTTTCCACAATACACAATATACAGACACATCCTGTTACAAAGCAACCTTAAACGTCACCGGGCCAAATGTCAGAAGGTACGGCACCAGAGAACTCTGATTTAAGTTCACACAGAGTTCACTGCTAATGTTTAAACTGGATAGCCTAATAATACCATTTTTAATTATTTTTAGCTTGAACACACACAAACACACACTCTCCCCACCCACTCAGTCACTCAATCAGGAGGAGGCCACAAAAAAACTTGGAAGGAGTAACACTCCAGAAGATGTCAACTACCTGTATTAAACATTTTGGATCAAATGAAATGGGGAAACCTATTCTAAACAGAGCACTAAGGCACAAACCTTCACGTGGAACAAGTTATCTCCGGCATCCAGGTCGATACGGTTAGATTTCTTGTTTACGGACATGGCAGCGAGACTGACATCCAGGGCACCATGATACTTTCCTCTGAGGACCTGAAGGGAAAGAAATGTTCAGTCTCGCAACACACAACAGAAACGTATTAATATTACCATGGTTAAAAGAAGAAGTGAAACAATGGAAAGCCACTGAGAGAACACGGGAGGTAGAAGAGCGAGCACTTACATCCTGTTGGGTTTTGGCGTATCTGAGGATCCCCTTTTCCAAGATAAAGTATCTCTGATCGAAAAGTGAACAAAAGAAACATTTTAGACCAGATGCTAATGCAAGACAAAAAAAACCCAAAGAGACTCGTCCCTCACCTTATGCCAGCCCTTGAGCGGGTGCTTCCTTTTCTTCATCAGGTACCCCTCGCAAATCCCGGGAATGCCTGCACTGTCAAAACATCCCCCGGTACCCATGGTCATAGTCTGGAGGTCGTCCATTAACTCCCAATCTCTCGAATTCTACAGTGGCCAGAGGGTACAACGAAAAGAAATCAGAACTGTGTAAGGAGAAGTCACCAGGCAGAACTTGTTTAATCACGTTCATCTTTTATAGCTGTTCAACAGGTTGAGCTAAACGAAATTTGACATTAGGCTGAGCAAATAAAAGACACATCATCATCATCGCCTGTTTAAAGCCAACGGTTACAAATGCTGCCAATTTTCAAGGCTAGTAACAGGGGCTAAATAAAGACTTTGGGGAATTTTACGTTAAGAAAACGAGTGGAAAGGTCCAAGGAGATTGTAGATTACGACCTCCGACCTCAGCTAACGCTCACTGACCTGACGCGAGTGTCGGGATGAGGAGCCGCCGCCGCTGTTGTTGCGCGAGTGGGTGGGTTTGAACGCTGCAACGGGAGACCCATCCAAGCCACTCATCATGGACTGACTGCTGGTCAACGTGCCCCCCGACTGGTCCATCGCCGCCAGGGACTGACAGCTCTTATCCAGAGTCCTCAGGGACTGACTTGCTCTCATTGCAGCAAATCACGATACTGTGAGAATTCAGAGAGAGGGCGTTAAGTGAGAAGAAACCAGTCCAAAAAAAACAGTTGAGTAGTGTTGATTTGGTTGGGGGGGGGGGGGGGGGGAGAGTGGTTTAGCAGGATCCTCTGCCTTAAACTCTTAACAGTGAGGGTAACGTGTATAACGAAATGCCAGAGTTATGAGGAAGACTCTTAGCTTGCATCAGATTTCAAGAGCTGTCTTTGACTTTGTTTTTAATTTCTGGTTTTTCGAGGCACAAAACCAGAGGCAAAATCCTGAAACAAACGTCTTCATGTTTTGGAGAGAAAAACCAAAACAGCAAAATCAAAGTTGAACATGAAGAGAGAAACTTATAGAAGCAAACCACCCTTTCACACTTCCGAGTAAAAGCCAACAAATTGACAAACATTGCATTTCAAGATAAGTCACAAAACAAGTCGCAACAGTCTAATCACCCAGCCATACAGCATAGGACAAGAAATCCTAAATCAATCCCTTTTCTGTGCTATCAAAAATGGATCATCTAAAAAGACATGATTCAAAGGTTAAATATTGGGTCACATTACTAATTATCCAAGTAACCCCCCCCCCCCAAAAAAAGTGCGAGGCGATTGGGTATATTTTGCTGCTGTTGCTTTTCTTAGGGGAGTCTCAGCCTTAAACATTTCATTCAACAAATGGCCAAAGCATGGAGGGGGAGGAAGAAGTGAGAAAACCTTCCAGGCTGAAATCACAACAGCTCAACTTAAGGGTCAGAAGCTCCATAAGGGTTCAGTGGGAGATTCTGGGAATAAGGTTACAGAGTCATAGTTCCCGTCTATTGAACAAAAAGAAGTTTTCATATAAAATTTGCAAAATTTTGTTAATCCAGATACGGCCACAATACCTAATCTCCAACAGCTGAAAATGCAAACAGTGCAAGCATAAAGAAATGAAACTGGAAAAAAAAAACTCCACAAGTTTCCAATCCACTATCCCCAAGCCACATGCGTTATAAATTCTAGTACAAATAGTCCCAACTCCATCATCCAAGGCCATGTCTGCATTTGAAAACACAGTTGATAAAAAAAAAATGGCATTTACCTTAACCTTACTTCGATTTGAAATGAATCCGTTTTCTCTCCAAATTATCCCAAAATCCAAACAAACATTTCTCAAAAGACAATTTAGAAAGAGATCCAGAGAGGTAAACTGTTCACACCTTGTATCACTGAAACTACTGACTGACTGACTCTCTCCCTCTCTCCCTGGGTGAAGATGCATAAAAACAAGAGGGGGCGGGAACTGGGCGGTGCCCTGACTGAAACCAGGTAACCCACATACCAAAGTTGAACACACCAGAGAACCACCGCATGAGGACCATCTCTGCCCAATGAATCATCCAAAATGTGTCAAATCTGACCTCCTTCATTTTTAACTCAAAACAACACTGCCACAGTGAAATTCAGGGTACAGAATTTTACACCTGAAATACAATGAAGTCCCAGTAAACGGATACAATTGAGACCTCTTCATACAACGTATAACAATATAATAATGCAATTCAACTGATTACAAAGATAAGGAAACTTAGTTAAATTACAGACACATGAATGCCACCATTTGCTTTTAGTATTGCAGGTAAAGGTGACGGTGGCGTTGGCGGTGGTGGGGGCAGACCAGACCTGGAGTAAATTGCTAGTAAAGCTACAAAGAAAGACCCATTTCATTTAACAACTACTTCAAGGAGTGGCAAAGTTTTACAACAGTCATTAAGGAAACTTCAGCTGTTCAAATGAGATGATACGAGTGCCCCAGGTATTAGAAAGATGAGTTCATTTCATGCAGGAGGAAATGCGTCTGACCATTAAGTTATTTTTGCAGACTGGAATCTGTAACATTTCTTGGAGAGGGCCTATTCCAGAAACAGATGTTACTGCAACTTGATTCAGTTTACATTCTTTGAACTTTTCTTCACTTCCGATTCTTGGAATTCTCATGCCTCTAAAATGTTAAGACTGTACTTTGGAACTCAGTTAGTGGATTCTGTAGTTCTTTAATGATTACTAAAATGAAAATGAATCAGTTATGAGCTGTCATAGCCAGTGTGTTGTTTCTTGTTTGTTTGTTTGTTTGTTTGGTTTTTTTTGGGGGGGGGGGGGGGGCTTAAGCTATTTGGACCAACTTTTTAAATGTATCTATACACAGCACTGTCTTACTCACATCAACTGGAGAGACTCAGAGGTTACTAAGATTTCTCTGTTTGCTTCAAAAGCATTTAGAGTCAATTTTCATTTGGTTCAAACCTCAAATGAAAAAAAAACAAACAAAAAAACAACAGCAGCAGCATGACAGAACCAGTACTACTTTTTTCCAATGACAAAACAATCCCTTCTTTTTCTACTCCAATAAAAGACTCCTCTTTAGCAATGTGAAAAACTGCAACGTCATTTTAAAAACAGCTCAGTCCATGCACCATTCGCTCCATATAAGGTCTTTAGCCCTTTAGAATGCACAGTGATCAAAATTCCATGAGTCACTAATGATTCCAAACAGGGGTTGTCATTAAAATAGGTATAGGCATGGATTACATTGGCATGCATTCACAGGACATGACATCAGACCATCTCCATTTCAGTCATTACACGGTGTACGTTTTATTTATTTAATTTTTTTTCTTGTTTATGTTGAGTCACACAGTAACTAGGATGTGTGCGAGAGAAGCGCATCACAGTGATTCTATGTAACAATTTGGAAAATGTTGCCAGACTGGTCACGAAAAACAATGGTATTTATTTGAAGATTTTCAAAACTGTAGAAACTTAGGTATGACAACTGTGACTTGACACTTCACACTCTCGTAGCCAATTTTTTTTTAAAGAAGTTTTGCATTTAACCAAGTAGTTACACATTTTTATAACACCAGCACTTCTGACTTACTTTTTTCCCTCCTAAACTGATATGCTGTAGTGTTGAAGTGAACCAAACCAAAAAATACCTCACTGCTGACCATAATGATGCTTTTAAGCCAGTCCTAAACTAAATATCTGCTCGTCATATTCTATTTAAAAGCACTGAACCCATCAAAAAAAACAGTATTAAAAACCAACCACCCTTAACCAGTCTGTTACATTTTTAAGCAGCTAACCACAACAGAGCTGGATCACAAAGCCCTGAAACTGGTTTTCATAAACTAGTCTATATCAACAGCCTCGCCAACTGAAGTTGAGGGTTGTCAAAGTTTGTGAAACTCTGGTCGGTGAATCACCAACTCAAGTTGACTTTCTTTTAACCACTGTATCCTCAGGCAGAGAAAATGTGAACCATGCAACCGAAAAGATCCTGCTACCAAAATAAAAAAAAAGGTGTGGTTTGACCAGGAAAATGTTTAATATCGATTGATAGATGTCTGAGGGCTTCACCGGCAGCCTCTGAGGTCATCCAAACTGGAAGCTGAGCGAAAACAAACGAAGACATTGGCAAGAACCAAGGAGTGATCGGACCGGTTCTGGCACACAATCTTAAGGAATGTGCCTGTGCTTGGGTGACATCAAGAACCGCTGCATGTGGGTTTGTTCTCACGTGGTTCAAAGAAAGGTTCTCATCTATGCGTCTTTCTGTTTTTGCCCCTTTTTTGTGTGTGTGTGTGTGTGTGTGTGTGTGTGTGCGCCAAAGGGGACTATTTGATGTTCCCAAAAACACTGCATACCAGTTAAACAACAGAATCAAGAGTTAAGGCACTGCGTTCAAGAGGAGACACCTAGTAGCAACAGTATAGCTGGGATATCTTTAAAAAAAAAAAAAAAAAAAAAAGGTTCTATAAAAAGAGAGTGTAAAAGAGAGAGGGACAGACAGAAGGACAGACGCCCACAAGTTGTAGACTTGACACTAACAAGAGAACAGACAGCATGTAACTATAGAAACATAGACTTTGTGATGTCATCTAGTCTGAAGGCATACAGATGTAACGCTCTCTCTGTTATGACGACACTCCTCGGGACTAACAATGACTCGTTGGCTTTTAAACCCTATCATCTCGCATTTAAAGGAAGTATAGACCGTACATAAAATGGCTGTTGTCTAGACTGAGCTCCTCTTCAAATCAACTGGAGCAACACCACGCGCACACGTAGTTTGGAAGCTGCCAAGGGGAAATCCCTTGACTGTCGGTGAGCAGTGGTGTTTATCAGACCTTTGTGTCTGCACACTGCAGTCCTTTAACACAACACCGACTTTGCCGTAATTTACTACCGCTATACGACTGTGATAGGTTTTTCTTTAGAATTGGCGGACGTTGCGATAATGCGATTAATTTCAGGAACATAGTGAATATGGCGTTATTTGGGAGTTGTAGCCTAACACTTCCCTGTAAAACTCTTAAAGAAGCCACTGATATATACCGTTACCCTATAAATTCATAAATGTTAAAGCTTTTCGAAATAATCCGGGCAACGAAGTCATTGGTGAGCTTTTTATTCCCTGTGTATAACAGGTGCATCGTCAAAGCATGGATTAGTATAGCCCGAGGGTAGCTGCAATCTAGAGGGAAAACACATTTCTGTAGTTTACTCTCCTCTAAGTCAACAAACGGTAGTTTCACCCTTATAAAACTGATAACTTTCACAGCGAGCTCACTTTAAACCGTAAAATACTCTCTTGGCTCCAAACTTCGATCCTCATTCACCTCATACAAATTCTCGTTTATTCCTCAGCCTATAAAAAAAGCTCCAGATTTTGTGTTTATTTAGGAAAAGATGCAAAACACGAAGAATACTGGTTAATGCAATTTACTCGATTTTTTTTCTCAAATATTTTAACGTTTAGAGTTAGTTTACAAATAAAGAATGCGTCTCACCTTACCTGTTTCTGATGAGAGCGTGCTACCAGCAAACCGACCAAATTGCCTTTCTTCTGAAACTGCCACAAATTCCCAATATTCCTCACCTCTCTGTCAAATTAGTTGGTTACGTCACTCACACCTCGATACTTGGGCGTCGTATCTGAGGAGAGGTGTGCTCTTGTTCACCTTCACCTCCCGCGGCCTAAAACTGCCCCCCCCCCCCCCCCCCACACACACACAACCCCGCATCACTTTGATGAGTGTACGTGCACGTTCGCAGATGGGCCTGCATGCAATTACAGCGGTCTTAAAGAAGAGTGTGTTCGTGTCAGAAAAACGTGACAACATTAATGCATGCTTTTCGAGAGATTTATGACAGAGCAATTTGAACAATTTGCTCACAAGTCCCTTGTTAAGCTTCTTGTTTTCTTGTGAAACTTTCATGTGAAAAAAATAACTTTTACTAGCACTCGTGGAAATTATTGCGTCCATTTGGAGAAAAATACACTTTAATTACTGACTGAAGGTAAGTAAAAAGGTGTTGACAAAGGTGAGGCTCCCATCGAAACAAGACAATACAACACTCTTGACCTCCACCCTCCGTCGTATTATATGTGTCTTTTGCGTTAATGTGTGGCCGAAACCGTTGAAATGAATTGAAATATCTTTAGGCAGAGCGTACCAACCTATTGACGATAGAACGTAGAGCTGTACGTCACGCCGCTAAATTAATCATTATTATTAATGAATGAACATAAAAACCGCCCACACAAAACAAACAAGAAAGCATATTGCTTGTGGCGTAAAAATGAGTAAAATCTACGATAAAGAAAAAAATGCAAACAAAAACAAACTGAGGGAAGAGAACTTACTCAAGTAGTATAAAAATCTATCGTGTTCCGTTTACGACTGAGCGTTTGCACTAATATGTCCTTGGTGAGCATTCCTGGGCATGTGACAAAAGCAGTCTCTGTAACATTGATCTGTGTTGAAAACTTGAAAATTATTTTAGTGTGGTGTCATGTAAATATACTATAGTAGGCTATACTCAATGGTGCCGAAGTGCCAAATGGTCACTGACGCTACTCTATAGAGTACATGGGGGATGGCAGGTTAACAAGGGGGATGCATTTTGGTCATTATGCTAACGAGGGGGGGTGGCATCCCCCCCAAATCCCCCTACAAATCGTCTACTGGCTATACTGACAGCAAAATTTTCATTTGAAAATCAGATTGTGGGACTAAGTCTTGTCTCCCTCCTGTTATCTCATTTCCACTCAAGGGTCATCTAAAGTGACTGTACTGAGACATTCACGGTTCATCTAAAGTGACTGTACTGAGACAGACTACACATTGCTTAAGTCCTCAGACATGGGGTACATTAACCCTTTCACTGACACAGCAGTTGTGTTCTGAATACATATCGTTTCAATGTGTACCTAAGTACACTGTTTGTACAATTAACTGCTGGTAAATCTCTTTTTTTTCAGAAGAATTTGGCTCAGAAAAACAAAAATATTCACGTCTTCAGGGGCATAAGTCCCTTAGAGACACGCAAGGTCATCTGTTATGACTTTTTGTACTTCATATTGACGGTGGAGTTCCTGATACCATCTATATATGACACTTTTGCCCCAAAACAGACCTTTGGCAAACATTTAGTGAACAATCAAAACGAACAACAATCCTTTAGGTTTTTCTGGTAACAGAGAGAATAGCTTTACTCAGAAGCCTGAGGGAAAGTGTTAGAGGGGAAAGGGTATGTCTGGTCTGCTCACGTGTGTGTCTGCGTGTGTGTGTGTGGTGTGTGTGTGTGCGCGTGCGTGAGCGTGCGTGTGTGTTTGTGTGTGAATGTGTGTGTGTGAGTGTGAGTGTGTGTGTGTCCACTCAGCTGCATTTCTGTTGAATCAGGTCATGACCTTTTGAACCTTGCTCCCGAGAACTAACCACACTCACAAACGGTGACCATGGTCTCACCGATAATTATGTATGGTATGAAGACTATTCTAGAAAAGAGAGAAGAAGCTATTAAACAGCTCACACGACTGTCTCTCAAGGGCCTATCAGCATTTTGATCAGATGATTAGAATACCTCTTTAAGGTAATTATGATTCAAATGATAAAGCCCATAGGTTTTTCAAAACATTCGTTATCACACGGCACATGTTTGTTTATGTCACCTAATTGTTTGTTTCATAAAATAAACAAATGCTTCAAGTAAGGCCGACAAGGTGCTTTGAACCTCTTCGAAGCATCAAGCTCTTTTCGCCGCCGCTGAAGCGAGAGAACTGAGAAACGCTAACGGGATGAAGAGAGGAAACAGAGGTTAACCTTCATTTGTGATGAGTCTCTGAATCAAGACCAGTTTTGGACATCATGTAAACCGTTCTCTATTCATTTCACCTGAAGCCTCACTCTACAAACCACCAACCACAGGCGCTGCTTTAACTACTGCCTCTGACCTACTGATCCACTTCTGCTACATTTAAAAAAGACTTTTCATGGCTTTAGGTTTCACCAAGAAAGCGTGAGAATATAAACTCTGCCATTTGCTTTTTGATAAGACATTCCCTTAATGATTCCACTCCGCTTTCATCGGCGCTTTGTCCTTATTTTGAAGCTTATAAAATGTATTTCCGTGTCCAGGTTTTGGTAATCAACTACTGTTGATTTTACCGAACACATAACGAGCAGCTCTGATCTTAAGGTTCTGCGGATCTGGTCCATCTTATTTAATCATTTCCTTTTGGACCGAAAAGATTTCATTATTGTCAAACGGTGCCAAATACAGTTTTAGATATCAGTGGCTGACGATCGGTAATCTTAACTTTTACATTCATATTTTCCTAACAGTCTCATATAAGAGCATGCTTAAGTCATTTTTTTCTACATTAGTACCACAGTTTACATCGATCAAATTTGTCTCTTTGGAGTTTTAGTCACAATATCTTGGGTCCTTGCTTGAATCCATGAAATACATCTTAGGGACCATTGTTGTTCTAGTTTGCACCTTAACACCATTTTCAGATGAACACTGGAAAAAACCAGAGGCTTTATCTCATCTGTTTCTGTTCCATGTTTACAAGGGAATTTATACATACATGCATAATAGTAACACAAAATTTCCTGTGGTCATTGTATTTGTCTATATGATCTTTAATAGCCCTCTTCCACCTCCTATGTTTGTTTAACAAAGGCTTGGAAAACCTTAAGGTGCACTTCTAGTCATCAGTCCCCTGAGGGAACTCCAGATTCACTGTCACATTTTCTCTAAGGCGACTGGGACCTGTTGAGCCAGAATGGCGGCTTTTTCATCCATAAAGTTTATTGTCAATGAAGACGGGGCCAAGGCTAGGCTCGTGATGGCCCGCAGAGTTATCTGAGGAATGGCTGGCATTTCTCCTTTTCTCTCTGCCCTTGACAACAGTATCGATGTGTGAGAACTTAGTAGGCCACTCAAAGAAAATCTGTCTATCAACACACACTGTCACACGCAAGCTTTTCAAACGGATACCCAGGTAGAAAAATATATAACGGCGTGCGGGCTGTGGGGGTGCATATTTCCAGCTGTACCGTAACGTGTTTTGCAAATTAGGACTCTGAACATCGTACATTCCAATACGTGTCAATACTTTTTCACTCTTCGCCTCCTTTATTTTGTTAGATCTGCTTAGCCTTTGGAACAGTATGTAGTCGGTTCAGAACGGTCACCGAACCATCTATGTACAAACATTATGTTCTGCGAACAAAATAGGAGGAATATTTCAACCAACAAATCTTCGTTATTATAATATCCACTTTATCCTCTTGTCATAAAATAGAAAGAGAATGGTAAATTATCCAATCGTTTGGGAACGCCAAATGAGTTTCTCGGGGTTACGCTCATGTCAATTGACAAATTTAAAGCTATCACAAAAAATACACCGTGACTTTTTTTTTTTTTGCGTGTTTTGCGTTGCATTCTGAAACTAGGCTGTAGGTTGTTTACCATGTAGATAATCTCCAAACTGCTGTAACCCCTAAATAAACGCGTCAACTTTCTTGTAAGGTTGCTCGCTGGAAATTCACCGACAGCTGGCTTGCATACATGAGTCAGCTCTGAAGCACGATAAACATTCGTTGAATGATTCATAATGATGGCAAGCTTGGTGTGCTATGTTACGAGGTGAAAGACGCGTACTCATTTAAGATTATACATGTATACAATTACACAATCATCACCGTTGGTAACTAACAATCTTCGTGGGCTGGTCGCCATGTATATAACAACCTGCCCAAAATAAATAGGTAAGCAAAACCTGAAAAGTGGTTTGGACACATACTTATAATTATATAGACGTTGATACGTAACATGTGCAGAGGAGAAGAGAGAAACTAGTAGCTTGTTTTTATCCTTTAGACAAACTTTCAACCTACAAGGATTGATTGTAAAAAAAAAAAAAAAAAAAATTAAGACGTACTCTTGCACATCTGGATTCTCATTAGTAACACATCAGATGCCCTTTGTGTGACAAGCACTAAAAAATTATGGAAGGACTGTCAACTAGCAATATTTACAGCAGGACAACTAAAATAGATAATAATAATAATAATAATAATAATAATAATAATAATATTTATTTAGAGCCCAATATCACTATTTATAGTCTCAAAGGGCTTTACATGTCTATAACAAAGTCAAATCAAAGTCAAAATTATATCATGCATAAGTTCGATAAAATAGATAAGTCTTTAGTTTTGTTTTAAAGGTATTGAGAGAGTTTGCCTCTGTAATTTCTGTAGGCAAACCAGGGAGAGCTGTAGGAAAAGGCTCGGTTGCCAGCAGACTTCTTTTTAACTCTTTGAATGACTTTATATCTTGAAGATATAAATGATAGTACAGAAACACACACACCTAGTGCTAGAGTTTCTCAGAAGTTCATCACCAAGTGGCTTTTTGACTCGTCTAATGGCAGAGTCACAGAGTCTTATGCAATCATTTCAACCCTTTATTCTAACCTTTGACTCCCCTGTGACCTCTATCTGCATAGCAGCAGCAGAAAGGCCCTTAGGTTCCTGTACAGAGGGACCAGTCCACCAGTGAGTGACCCTACAGCAGTAAAAGGGCTATGCTGTGATGTGCTGCAGTGACCGCATTACTGTCCTTTGACCTTTCTGACCCGTGCCCTTGTTGCTAGACGGCTGTGGTGAGTACCTGTGTTTTCAGTGCACCTGCACTTGTCTCAAGGAGGCTGTCTCTACTGTCTTCTTTTTCTGCATGACAACAATGATAAAAAAACAAAGGTTAGGACACGTAACCAAACCATAAGGACAATCTATATGTAATGTATATATTACATATATTGCATGAATATATTTATACATTACATGAAGTTTCAGCGAAAAGCCTTATGTGATCATTGAAGGCTGAAGTGACATACATTTTACATTTGCATTGATCCATTTAGCTGATGATTTTATCCAAAGCAACTTCCAAGACAGGCAGTAGTGATTTGCTATCACTGCAGCGAATCACTACAAACCAAATGCTTTCTGTCTTCTCCTAAGCACACATTGTGAAACAATGTCTATACAATTAAATTATTTCATTAAAAAAACTACTCAGGCATGTCTAGAAATATCAGAGTAATATTCTTCATTTTTCTTTTTTTATGCTGAAATATAAGGCACCTTCAAACTTGTCCAGGGCACATCGTCACAGCAGATAGTAATCACTGAGTCTAGTGTAAAATCTCACCACTAGGTGGTGCCATTTCCCATTTGTCCAGCAAATTATAAGACTGCTTGAATGGGGTTTTTTTTTTTTCATTTTAATACACACAGGAGAAATTCATCGCTGTTGTATTAATAACTGACACTGTTGTGTAAGAGACTAAAGTCAAAACCAACGCACTGGCTGTAACACAGCGCTGTCATCCCTGTACACAGAAATAATACAGAACGTAAATAGATCAAATAAAAGAGATTAAAGTGATTACAGTTAAAAATATGTTGCAGAGTTGCATATTAAGCATTATTTGTATAGTGTCACAACTTATGGTTGTCTCAGTGATGTTTTACTGTTTTTTATTTCTGAATATACCTATGTTTCTCATTTAAGCATAAATCTTCGCAAATGCCTGTGTACTAGTGTTTTTTTTTTCTTCCCGTGCGTCTCTGTTTTAAACCTAGAAAAACTCAAAAGGGCAGAAGTTCACATAAAAAGTTTACTTATTACTTATTAACTGTTTTTGCAGGATGAACTTTGACCCCACTGTCCCACAATCCTCCGGTGATCAGACACTGTGAGAGAGCAACTGGAGAGAGAGGGAGTCTAGCAGAGGAGAGTGACAGGTAAAAGCAAAATTAAGAACAACAACAAAAAAAAAAAAAAAAACAAAGAAAGGTGAAAAGAGGAGAAATATGGAAGTAAAACCTCAGTAGATGAAAATTGTTTGTGAAGTTTAGAGACAGGTACTGAGATAAACAGCTGTTTGGTTATAAATAGAGCAGAGATACATAGAGATAAAGCAGAGAGGGACGGTCATTAATTAGATTGATAAGGGGTGTGTATGTTCTTTACAGTCACGTTTATTACTGTAGACAATATATCAAAGTGACTATGATATTGTTTATGATGTCTGGTTTTGAGAAGGCGATGGGAAAGGTTACGTTGGTACATTATGGAAATAATGAGTTTGGACTGTTATAGACTGGAGTTCAGAGAGACAATATGAATATAAAAGTCACCACAGAGGTTTCACATGTTACCTCTGACTTCCTCTCTGCCAATTCTCCAGTAACGAGTTTACGTGACATGGTTGCAGTGTGACCTGATAGCGCTGTGTGGCAAAAAGAATAGAATACCGTAATCTAATTGAGCAAAGTAATTCTTACTCTTCAAAGAAATGGTGTGTGTGTGTGTGTGTGATAAATTCTTTTTCTCCACCAGTTAGAGACATGGCTGACAGATCTTCACCTATCAGAGTTGGAATCGTTGGTTACGGTCATTTGGGTAAGTTTTCTCTTAATGCTGTCAGTCAAACTTTTCTGGGTTCCCTCTACCGGTACCTCGTGCAAATGGAACGGGAGCGGTCTTTTTTTTTTTGCCAGATGTTCCTTTACTGCTTCTCACTCTGCTCTTTCGTAACCTGGTACAATTTCCTAACCCCTCTCAACGGTCTCTGCATGGAGACCGGTCCGTTGTATTTGAGTTTTGAAACAAACAGTGAACCTTCATCTGCGTTTACTGGTTATAACTGTGACGACCCTTTTTTTTCAGTGCGCAAACAAGTCAATTGCCCTCTTTTAAAGAGGTAATCAAAGTTAGTGACAACAGTGCCTGGCAATGCAAGACCACGGTTCAACTGATGGAATTCTTCATAAGATGGATTGGTAACTGCCAGAAAGAAGGAGTCTCTTAAATAAATGCGAGATAAAACATACACGAGATGGTTTTTCCGTACCTGTCAACATATAACGATGTAGCGATGAACGAGTATTCATGTTTAGGTTCGTGTATGGAAGTGTTGGACAGGCCAAGGTTACACATTCATTAGATTACCGTGGCTTTATGGTCTATATGTGTGATTTATATAATATTCACCTGAAGAGGAATCGTGTTTCATAAAATAACAGGCATTATTTTAAAGTTTAATCTTAACAGCTGAATTACAGCTGGGCAAAAACAGCATTCGGAGCACTAATGTGGCAAACAAGCTGACAGTTTGAGTTGCCAAACAGGCTGAATGCCAAAAAAGATTTTAATACACCTCCCAAAGCACCTCAACACCACTTAATACTTAATTTGTGGATACAAAGACATGTGGATGTGGTAGATATCACAAAATATACAATGTATGATACATATATAACAACATATGTAATATGAGGAATATTATAGAAATACATTGTGAAACATCCACCATACACACCACCTCTCTTTTCATCTTAACAGGGCAGTTTCTGGTGGAGCGGATCCAGAGAGAGGGACAGAAGGTTGGTCTTGGTCTGGCGTTCGTTTGGAACAGAAATGCAGAGAAACTCAGAGGATCCATCCCTGAAGAGCTCATTTTAAACAATCTTGCAGATTTTACACAGAGGTATACACACACATACACACACACACTCACAAGTATAGATACCAACCTATCAATCTACCGGATATTTTTAAAATGTATATCCACACACTTTATGTATTTGTGCGTGTGTGTGTGTGTAAATTTCAGGGGGGCCGATGTGATTGTGGAGGTGTGTCACCCACAGATAGTGAAGGAATTTGGGGTCCGCTTCTTGTCACAAGCTCAGTTCCTGGTAGTCCTTTTTTGACTTCTGTGTGTTCTATATGTGTGTGTGTGTGTGTGTGTGTCTGTTTTTCTGTGATAGAAAGAGAGAAGGATAGTCAATAGACTGAAATGCATGGATCTGTGATTCCTCATATAGTGACGTTGCTTTGTGTTACCGACTGATTCTCAGCCTGAAGGAGTGAGTGAATATGTGTGAAGGCTTGCTCGTTTACACAATACTCATCTTCAGGCTACAGTAAAGTCAAACGTTTGTCTGCCTTCAGGTGGGCAGTCCTTCAGCCCTCTCAGATTCTCAGCTGGATCAAGAACTACGCCAAGCTGCAAAGCATTATGGGAACACACTCTATGTGCCTTGTGGTGCATTATGGGGAGGACCTGACATCCAGAGGCTAAACGACAGCGGAGCGCTAAAAGTGAGAGAGGATCTTTCTTTCCCGACGACCTTCTCCGCCGCTCCAAATGGACTCTTTAACACGGAAGTTCATTTCATCAATTCATTCTTTCCTCTGTTAAACAGGCTCTTTCCATTCGCATGTCCAAACACCCCTCTTGCTTTCGGCTCTCTGGGGGTCTGCTCTCTGATTGGTCGGAGGGGGAGGGGAGGCGGGTCTTGTTCCACGGCTCGGTGGCGGAGCTGTGTCCCATCGCCCCTAACAACGTCAACACCATGGCAGCTGCTTCCATCGCGGCGTCGACGCTGGGGTTCAAAGGAGTCACGGGGGAGATTGTCTCTGACACAGCGTCAGTTACTCATCATAAAGGAAACTTCACAGAAAAATTCCCTCAAAAAAGTTTCCTCAAAAGAGAAATTCAGCCTCATGTCAAAATGCTCTCTCTCTCTCCTTCTCTCTCTCAGTTTGGCAGACTATCACCTGGTTGAAGTTGAGGTGACGGGTGCAGATGGATTCTCAGTGAAAACAGTTAGGAAGAATCCAGCCAAACTCGGAGCGGTTACTGGAAACGCAACATACAATTCATTCTGGAGCAGCTTACTGGGTATGTGTGTGTGTGTTTGTGTATGCAGGAAAGAAAGCTTTTTTTGTGTGAGCTTGTGTGTGTGTGTGTGTGTGTGTGTGTGCGTTAGTTGGAAAAGCCATAAAACACACATTTGAAGGTTTGGAACAAGAAAATCTGTTGGCTTTATCGCAAGTCTGTTACACAATGCTAGTGTGCCAGCAAATATTTTTCTAGATGTGAAAAGGAGAAATAGTATATCTGTGTGTTTATTTGGAAGTCTGATGAGTAGCGCTCCTTACACCTCCTTTTCTCTCTTTCAGTTTGCAGGGGCCACGGGGGGAGAGTTTATCTGTGCTAAAAATGAAGAAGCTGCAGTGATTAACATGGCTAATCACATGCAGTCTCTCCCTGGACAAATCACACACAAGCTCTCACTCTGAGCCAATCAGACACACCCTCTCTCTCTCTGGGCCAATCACATGCACTACCTCTCATAAGCCGTTTCTCAATATGGAGCATGTCGAGTACGGACTCCCATTCTTGGGAGTTCGGACTGTTTAAGTACAGCTCGGGAGTCCAGACTTTGTGTGAAATGCATTGTGGGAAACTTGACTACCCAAGTTTACACAAATCACCTACTGATGCATCCTCGATCAAATCCACAAATCGAGGACACATCCAGGTATTTGATCTGTACTTGGCTAGATGCAAACTTTGAATGGGAGCAGAGATCACAATAAGACTGAGCGTCAATTTGCCCTTTCGTGTGACATCAGTCACAGCACTTAGGCACTTAGGCTGTGACTGATGACATTTCACAAGTCCATGAGAATGCAAGTACAGAGAGCACATACTGAGAAACAGCCATAGAGTGTGTCAAGGGCACCTTTGTGTTTGATCCGTAGACGATGCACTGATGTACTTCAAGAGAAACAAACCAGAAATAAACTAAAAACGAACACACCCCATCGTTCTGCATCACACTTTGTATAAGCGTCTTCTGTCGTTTGAAACGCACATGGGCAGAATAATCAATGAACAAACAAATACATACATAGATGCATACATACTTTAATTCAGCCAATGGGATCTAATTCCTGAACCAGATGTAACATAGTTTAACAGTGTTTCCACAGAATTGTATTCTCCCTAACATCCTCCCATGAATGCCACAAGAAGGCTAAGATGAATCGATGA
>NC_044510.1:11989113-11999113 GCF_902362185.1 Chanos chanos
ACCTGTGCTCAGCCACACACACACACACACACACACACACACACACACACACAGAAGTCTCACCATAAGCAGTGGGATCAGCAATGTGTTCCTCCATAAAGCAGCCAAAGCCTGAGAGGTTAGTGGAGATGGATGGAATGCCCATCACAGTACACTCAGCTATCAGAGAGGGAGAGAGAGAGAGAGAGAGAGTGAGAGAGAGAGAGAGACAGAGACACAGACACAGACAGAGAGAGGGAGAGAGAGACAGAGACACAGGGTGGTGATGTTTGGTTACACGTAACAGCAGAGACACCCCCCCAACCCCCAACCCCCAACCCAGGGCACAAGAAAGCAGTAGAGGATCTAACCAGATCACTTATTGACCATCGCTGTTATGTCCTGCCATAATGACGTGTGTGTGTGTGTGAGCATGAGTGTGAGTGTGTGTGTGTGTGTGTGCGCATGTGTGTGCATATGTGTGTGAGTGTATGTGTGTGAGTGTGAGTGTGTGTGCGAGTGTGAGTGTGTGTGTGTGTGTGTGTAAGTGTGTATGTGTTCATATATTACCTGGAGTATATCCCCATGGCTCATAGTAAGAGGGGAAGACTCCGAGGTGACAGCCCCTCACAAAGTCCTCATAATCCATCGGCAGGAGAGGAGAGGTGGAGGAAAGGAACTCCGGATGGAAGATCACCTGATAGTGTGTGTGTGTGTGTGTGTGAGTGTGTTTTGTAGGGAGAGAGAAATCAAACAGTAAGACATTATACTGTTCCAATACCATCTCATGGTTTCAAACACACTCATGTTTCTTCTTGCCGCTGCTACTGATGTTAAGTGCAGGTGAGAAAAAAACAGCCCATTTTGGTGTGACAGTGAGAAGACAGAGGACGACTCCAGAGGAGACAGTGAGAAGACAGAGGACGACTCCAGAGGAGACAGTGAGAAGACAGAGGACGACTCCAGAGGAGACAGTGAGAAGACAGAGGACGACTCCAGAAGAGACAGTGAGAAGACAGAGGACGACTCCAGAGGAGACAGTGAGAAGACAGAGGACGACTCCAGAGGAGACAGTGAGAAGACAGAGGACGACTCCAGAGGAGACAGTGAGAAGACAGAGGACGACTCCAGAAGAGACAGTGAGAAGACAGAGGACGACTCCAGAGGAGACAGTGAGAAGACAGAGGACGACTCCAGAAGAGACAAAAACAGGTCCCACCCTTCAGTCTCTTTCCCAGCACACAGACACAGACACACACTCCTCAACTCTAAAGTCCACCCACATGTGTCATACTGCTAAACACTGAATCACGGTGTGTGTGTGTGTGTGTGTGCATGCATGTGCCCGTGCGTGTGTGTACGTGTGTGTGTGTGTGTGTGTGTGCATGTGTGTGTGTGTGTACGCATACATGTGTGTATGTGCCTGTGTGTGTGTGTGTATGAATACATGTGTGTGTGTGCGTGTGCATGTGCCTGTGTGTGTGTGTGTGTGTGTGTGTGTGTGTGTGTGTTTGTGAGTCTGTGTGTGTGTGTGTGTGTGTTTGTGAGTCTGTGTGTGTGTGTGTGTGTGTGTGTGTGTGTTTGTGAGTCTGTGTGTGTGTGTCTGTGTGTGTGTGTGTTTGTGAGTCTGTGTGTGTGTGTCTGTGTGTGTGTGTGTGTGTGTGTGTGTGTATGTGTGTGTATGTGTTTGTGAGTCTGTGTTTGTGAGTCTGTGTGTGTGTATGTGTGTGTGTGTGCGTGCGTGTGCGTACCTTGACCCTGTCCTGGGAGCTGTTGAAGAGTCCAATGCGGCGGATGCAGTTGAGAATGGGGTCAGTGCTGTCCTCTAACATGTTGTGAGTGCAGATCGGAGGCTGGCACTGACGCTGGGTGGCAAAGATGGCACGCTTCATCATGGTGAAGTCCTCTTTGTCCAGCATCTTAGACACGTCTGGCAACTGCCCTCTGAGAGGGAGAGAGGGGCCGACAGTTAACACAACTCACACACGCGTATCCTTACAACTACCTCTCAGAACAATGACATTTACAATGACCATTTTTAAAGCTACATTTACAGACTACCATTCCTAAAACTATATTCACTGTCTACCACTCCTAAAAACTACATTTCCCAACTACCACTCCTAAAAACTACAATGACCAACTACCACTCCTAAAAACTACAATGACCAACTACCACTCCTAAAAACTACATTTCCCAACTACCACTCCTAAAAACTACATTTCCCAACTACCACTCCTAAAAACTACATTTACTGTCACTCACAAAAACAAGATTTGGGTGAACCATTCCTAATGCTATCTTTCCACACTACCGATCCCAAAGCTGCCGTCACAAACTACCATTCGCATACGCTACCGCAGCACAATTCAAAATAAATCAACGTAAATGCCCCACACACAGTGCAATGTTTCTACAAATCCCTGTGTTTACTACTATTCTCACTGCCTAACCCTACCGTATGCTAACACCACCTAAATTATTTTAGGATAGTCTGACTTTTAGAAATATTGCCCATTTGAGCCGTACAGATGTTGTTTCCTGTGTGTGTGAAGCAACCTTTATTTATAAAAATCACGTTGGATCAGCAGAATGGGCCAAAGAACAGGGCAGGATACAGAGCTACGCAGAGTGCATATGGCCGGTATACTCTCTGGCAATGTTCCAGTGTTTAGACAGGATTACGGTACATTCTTTTGGTTTGGACACTGTTTTAGAAGCATGTTGCAGAAGGGAAAGACAGAGCGAGGAAGATACCTTACATTGTTTTCCCTGACCTTTCATTGTTGGGAACGACTCTAGAACGAATACTTTCGCCATTTGGAATGAATGAAATAACTTAAGGGTGACATCTGACTTCTGTACACATTCTCTTCGGTGACAAACTTAAACACGATTACGTGGTCTTCCAGTTTCTGGTAATCCTTTTGACCTGTCACCGCATTCGCGTCAATATTTGTCACGAGTTTCGCTGTATTACATAGAAAATTCTTAATGGACTTTTGGCTGATTCTGTCTCATTCATGACTCATTTGCGTTTGTGGAACCTGCACATTCGTGTGAAGTAAGAAACTCGCGCCTCAGACAGAGTGAAGAATCTCAGAGAACTCATGAGGGTGCTTTGTCATAGAGTCACTTACACTAGCAGTGATTCGTAAAGTTTCTTCCCAAATCTTTCCTTCACCGTGTGCGCCGTGTCCCTGACGAAAAGAAGAAGAACAGATGACGTCACGAGGTGGGCGGGCCTTTATCACGGCCTCACGGTAACTATGGAAACACAGCCCAGAGCTGGCAGAAAATAAAATTCTGCTGTAGCCTGGTCAGATGTAGCTGTACTCAGGCGTTTGTTCGTTTTTTGTTTTTTTTTTTGTTTAGTGACTGTCAAGGTTGGTCGTAGGTGTCTCGCAAGGAGTTGTCATGGTTACCAGAGCTGTTTCCGGACGGCCTGTCCCTTCAGCGTCTCGACGTTGAAATTGTTTGTCCGGGCAGGCATGATGAAGAACGCTATCACTGTTATCTCGCTGTGGTTCACCTACACACACACACAAACACACACACACACACACACACACACACACACACACACACACACACACACACAGTGACTATAAAAGTGGTTTGTGTGTGAAGTGGGCACATACATATGCACACACACACACACTTACCCTTAGTAGGTAGTTGAGTCTAGCCAGCGCCTCGAGGAAAATGTCAGCTCCTTTATTAGAGAACTCATAACGGCCAGCGATGAAAAGGAAGACCGTCTTATCCAGGTTAAAATCTAGATGCCTGCAGGAAAACAAAACATCAAAGGATTTCTATAAGCGTAGCGTATACGCATAAGACAGTGTGTGTGTGTGTGTGTGTGTGTAAGTGTGTGTGTGACAGTGTGTGAGTGTGTGTGAATGTGTGTGTGTGTGAGTGTGTGTGTGTGTGTGTGTGTACCCGTAGAAGTGCCCTCGGATGAACTCTTGGATGCGGGCTTTGCTCTGAGCATGCAGGTTCTGGAACTCATGCATGGCGGAGAACTTCTTCACATTCAGTCCGTTTGGGGTCACAATGTCTGTGTGGGACAAGAAAAAAAAAGATCTTTTAAATCGTTTAATCGCCGTTTAATTTCATAGTCATGATCTTTATACACACATTGACAGTCTTCTTGTGTCTAACTTATGTAGTATGCAGGTATTTGACAAAACAGATACACATTTTATCTGAATAAAGATAGTATTTATATTTATGTTCTAACCCAAAGCTATCAGTCATATAGTTAATTCTCTTCATTTCTTCATTTTATTGTTTTGTCTCACATTAACACCACATAAACACATCCGTCTGAGTCAACGTGGATCCCAGTGAGGTTCTGAATTTTAGATAAAGACTAGAATGAAATCCTGGAGGAACGCAGTCTTTCTCAGGCTGCTTTAGCCAGCGTTCTGTTATAACTTATATCGTATTTCACCTCTAAAATATTCTGTTAAGTCATTCAGGCAACACTATAGCGGCGTACGACCATTCCAGGAAAGCTTGACAGAATGAAAGTGAACTGAAATGAAACGGTTATGTCGTACGGGGATTGGTCAGTAAAGACGTTTGGATCCCAAAAAAAAAAAAAAAAAACAAACTTTACTTTTCCAATCAACAGGAGCTGAGGAGCTGCCGCTCTACACACAAATGAAAAGAAAAAAAAAAAAGAGGAGAAAAAGAAACAAGGTTTATTAAGTAATTCTGCAGCAGTCAAAAATCATTTCCAGATGTCCACAGATCTCTTCAAACATCACATTACGAGGGTGAGTACATGTGTATGTGAATGTGTGTATGTGTGTATGTGTGAGTGTGAGAGAGAGAGAGTGAGAGAGAGAGAGAGTGAGAGTGAGAGAGAGAGAGAGTGAGAGAGGAAAAAAGAGGGTGATAGAGAGAAAAAGAGAGAGAGAGGAAAGGGGAGAGAGAGAGAGAGAGGAGGAGGGAGAGGGAGAGAGAGAGAGAGAGAGAAAAAAGGAGGAGAGAGAGACATTAAGAGAGAGGAAGAGGAAGAGAGTGAGGAAGAAGGAGGTCACCTGGTTTCCTCTTCAGTAGGTGTTCGGCCTCGATGGCGGTGATTTTCGAGACAGTGGTGAAAACGTGAGCACAGCGCGCTGCAGCTCGCTCCAGACAGTAGCGATGATAAATCTGTCTGTCCCCAGCCTCCTTATCCAGGTTAAACTACACACAGGTTTCACACAGACAACAGCTCAGGAAAACAAATATACATATATATATATGTGCACCGCATAAAACGAGGAAAAAAGGAAAAAAATATACATATAGCGTACATGTAGTGATTGTGAAACTGAACAGAAGCAGAACATTTCTTAACATGTAAATCTTAATTTCTTTTGGCAAAACTACAGGGGACTTTGACCATTCCAGCAAAGCTTCACAAAATGAAATTGAAGTGAATAAAAAGTGAATAGGGAGAGTTAGATGTCACGGGGCTCGGTGAGCTGTAAAACAAAATTACATTAAGCCTCTTACTCAGTCCCAAAAAAACACCCCTGGCTAAATCCAGCGCTGCCTGTGTGTATGACTAAACCAAAGGTTCAAGGTCACAGCTGGTCAAAGGTCAAGGTCAAGAGCACTGCCCTTCCCAGTCAGCCAACACTGCGTCAAGAGAGTGGTGATGACATCATCGGTTACAAAAGCGGCTCATCGGCTGTTCGGCCTGACTTCCATTTTCAGCGGCACTGTGGTAACAACCAGACACATACACGCATACATACTCACCTCAGAAAGATTGTTGTAGAAATCCACATTGCCAGCACACAGGTAACGGCCCAGAAGCGTGGCATGGGTAGTGAAGATAGTTGCTACGGGTAAGTGTCTCTGTCTACACAGAACCAGGCCCAAACCTGCCAGCCACTCATGGAAATGGGCCACTATATGAGGAGGTTCCTCACATTGAGCCGCAAACTGTGACACACACACACACACACAAACAAACAAATACAATAAATACAAATAAATACAAACAGGTATAAATTCAAGTTATAAATAAAGTGTTTTCATGTGAATGCCACTGATAAAAACCTTGTACAATCCAAAACCCCTGAATGTGAGAGAGGAATAGAGTCACTGAGTTTGAAGACTCACTAGATTTAAGGAGTCCTTTGAAATTATTATTGCTGCATAATTAAAGTAACCGTGTTTGGAAATAGCTGGTGTGTGAACAGCTACGCGTTTGCAACGCTGCATTACTGTATAGTAAGTCTTTTAATTCCTTCACGTCTATTTCCGTCTAAAACTGCCTCACGGTCACTCTCACACACCTCTCCGAGAAGCCAGGCGGTGAGGAAGCCAAAGAGGACCGCGTCGTTGGCCTCGCGGTCGAACCACGGAACGCCGATACCACAGTGTTCCCACAACTCGCTCTTCCAGCGATCCAGACACCAGGCGGTGAAACCGACGTCAATCAGAACCACGTACGGAGAGCCTTCAATCAGCCAGCGGCCAAAATAAACCTCGAGAAAGAAAAGAAAGACAAAAGGGTGGAGAGTTTTTAAAGTCTGGGAAACTCGACCGTTACGTCCCAGTGAAAACGAGACCGGACCAAAACAGAACCCGTGGTGAAATTACAAGACATCAGAGAATTGTAAAATACACGCGGTCCATTTCTGGACCATTTCTTTGTGGACATTATACGCGCTTTGGAACCCTGACTTGGTTGAGGATTCGTTTGTGGTCAAGCCTCAGTCTTCTGGGAGAGGTAACCAGAACTGAGGAGGTACCCCAGAACCGGTGGAAGCAAAAGAATCCCAGAGCATCCAAGATTTGAAGCCCATATTTTTACAGCAGATGTGAGATTAATTTGTGTATACGCTCTCTCCATTTAATGCTCACTCTCACTGGTGGTGCACATGGCCAGAGAGCTGCATTTCAACACAAATAAAGAAAGATGAAATAAACATTAATATACATCAGTTATATAATATTGGTGCTATATTCTCTGATGTTGTGTGTTTAACCACAACATCTGCAGTAGGTCTAGAGGTATGCCCTAAAGAGACACAGTACAGAATTTATCGGTTGTTGTTTTTTTTGTTTGTTTGTTTTTTAACATTTGAATTATTTCTGGCAGCACAACGGTAACCCCAAACCAAAATGAAGCTGAATTTTTTCTTGGTTTGACGTCTTTTCAAGGTTCTACAGATTAAACCACAATTATGCTTGGAGGGATGGCGAAATATCCTTCCCAGAATTTCCCCAACCTAAAAACCACCTCATCAAAAGACACAAAAGCACCAATATACATGCTGATTAATCGAGTTATAGAGAGAGAGAGGAGAGAGAAAGAAAGAAAGAAAGAAAGAAAGAAAGAAAGAAAGAAAGAAAGAAAGAAAGAGATTACGGCTGTTTACTGAAAGAGCAGAAATACTGAAATAGACCACAGTCAGAGTGTTAGATATTAATATTACCTTTAACCTTTACAAACACATACCACAGTGATTTCACAATCACACACACACTGTCACACAGACACACACAAAGTCACACACACCTCTAGGAATGAAGGTTTAGGGTTACACGAAGGAGCGCGAGAGAGAGAGAGAGAGAGAGAGAGAGAGAGAGAGAGAGATACAGACAAACAGAGATACATGACTGAGGCTGCTCTCAGTATAGCTGCATTTGTGTTGTGTTGTGTTGTGTGTGTGTGTGTTTTTCTTTACTTTGCACCCGCTGCTGTTCATCTTGTCGATGGTTCTCCTGAGTGCAGGGTTACTGGGCTCGATCAGCTCGACCTGGGTCCTGACGTTAGACTCCATGTACGGACCCACGAGGAAGTAATTCTCCCCCCATTCCTCACAGGTCAAACGGGCTTTGGTCTGGATCACCGTGTAAATCCCACCAACTGCCAAAACACAGATATTGAGACGTGCGCGCACACACACACACACGCAGATACACACACACACGCACACACAGATAGGACTTGTGATCATATGGCAGGGGTTGTGTTGAACCTTTTGAACTGAAGCATTCTCCACCTGATCTGACTAAAAACAGAGTTCATCTCTAAATGCACGTGTTTCAAACTGACAACAAATTTTTCACAAATTTAAGTATGCGTTTCAGACCTCGTAGTGTTTTGAATTCCAGAACGTGCCCATAAATGCCAGGTTAATATTTTACCATAGGCAACTGAGGAAGAAATTCTGAATCAACTTGAATATGCTACACTAGGTAACCTCCAAAATGCTCTACACATTTTGAATGAATATTAATCAGAGCCGGTATGTTCAGGTAGTCTTAAAATTGTGTGATCAAGCCCTTTACTGTATATGTAATTCATTTTATATACTTTTTATATTTATTATATTCATATACACATCCATATAAAAGGCCTGTAGTGCATTTGCGGTGATCTGTAGTGCTGGTTTGTTTGGATTTTTAAATTTTTTTTTTAAACAGAAAATTGCCAGAGGTAAGAAAAGCAGAAACCAGTTACACGGGGTTACATTCAAAAAGGTCAGTTTTTAAATCTCTCCTCATTAATATGACTGGTTATCCTCTCAGTTTAAACAGTCACGTCTCACGTGTATTCTCTCGTAGCATAGCATCTTACATCAAAAGATAAACAGTCAAACTGCAGAAACCCTTCATTTTCACCCAGAAATAATCTTGTTGGTCTGAGGTATGAAATCGGGAGTTATTTTCGGGTGGTATCACATCCAGTTTTTCCTAAAACTAAGCGAATCATTCTAGAACTCTCCAGCTAGTAGATAAGTTCTCATGTGCCGGTCAGGCCATGGAAAATAAACTGTTACTATAAAAAGACCCACAAAACTGTGTTTCTTCTCACACAGAATGAATGAATAAATAAATAAATAAATGTCTTTATCGAAAGGAATGACCTTGAGACCGCTCTGACAGGAAGGCCTTGGCACCGCAAACGCTGCGACACAGAGAACTCTCGCAAGCCACTGGTACCACACAATGATTCAAATTCCCCGAATACCGATCAGTTTCTTGCGCAGCACACCGGCGTTTTGACCGCTTCATATTTTAGGCCAAATTTTTACCGCGAAGTTTCCTTTTATTTTGCACTTATCGACATCAAATCTCATTCTACCGAGTAACTTATCGAACTTATTTCAGCAAAACGACAGCAAAGTGGCTTTGTGACGATTGACCTCTTGTTCAAAAGCATGACATTACTAAACGATACTGACAGCTGAAACGCTTATACAACTATGCTAAATGGCATTTACTCGTTTAAACATGCAACTGACATAAGCTTTTTTTTCTCCACCATGTCACCAAGCTCACCAAGTCAGTGACTGGGCAGGGACCCCCCCCCCCCCCAATGTCAGTGCTTTTATTTTTTCTTTAAGAAGTTACACAACTTCAAGAATTTCAGTAACATACTTCTATATCAAACATTGCTCAAGTAATAAACTGCAATAGGTTAACTCGATACTAATTCTAATGACTTCCGAGGATAAAAACAGAGCAGCTGTACATTCCGGACGGTAACGTGACGTTTGGAACACACTGGTGGTGAGATTTTTTTCATATGGAAGGATATCTTGGGGGGGGGGATGGCTTCTCCGTGGAGAGCTGTGTAATTGATCTGTTGTGTTCATGTTGTGACATGTTCTTATACTGTGTATGTGTTTATGAACATGTTTTCTGGAAGCTCCTTCTATTCCACCCCTCAGGAGAATACTAGAGGAATATTCCATTAGACAAAAAAAAAAAAAAAAAGTCTAGGGTATTCTCTGACTTTTTTTTTCTTCTCCTTCCTGTTAGGTAATCCTAACTTTTGACAGTACTTGGGTTATGTTATGGCTTGTAATATTCTGCTTGGAAATTTCTTATTTTGCAAAATATCCCTGCACTTCAGGTGACAGAGACTGAGCGTACTGTGTGTGACTTTTGTTGACGTTCGTTTAGCTGTACAGTCAGGAAACAGCTGTGTCATAGATAGATATCTCACTAACGCTGTGCACGGTTGCTTGGAAACCTGGTACACATGAAACAATAGACAAA